>NW_019951125.1:0-3386 GCF_002910315.2 Salvelinus sp. IW2-2015 | reverse complement strand
AGTAGTAGCAGTAGTATCAGTATCAGTAGTAGTAGTAGTATCAGTAGTAGTAGTTGTAGTATCAGTATCAGTAGTAGTAGTAGTAGTTGTATCAGTAGTATCAGTTGTAGTAGTATCATTAGTATCAGTAGTAGTATCAGTAGTATCAGTAGTAGTATCAGTAGTATAAGTAGTATCAGTAGTAGTTGTATCAGTAGTGTCAGTAGTATCAGTAGTATCAGTAGTAGTATCAGTAGTATCAGTAGTATCAGTAGTAGTAGTAGTATCAGTATCAGTAGTAGTATCAGTAGTATCAGTATCAGTAGTAGTATCAGTATCAGTAGTAGTATCAGTAGTATCAGTATCAGTAGTAGTAGTAGTATCAGTAGTAGTATCAGTAGTAGTAGTACTCGTATCAGTAGTAGTATCAGTATCAGTAGTAGTATCAGTAGTAGTATCAGTAGTAGAATCAGTATAGTAGTAGTTGTAGTAGTAGTATCAGTAGTATCAGTAGTATCAGTAGCAGTATCAGTAGTAGTATCAGTTGTAGTCTTATCATTAGTATCAGTAGTAGTATCAGTAGTGTCAGTAGTATCAGTAGTATCAGTAGTAGTATCAGTAGTATCAGTGGTATCAGTAGTATCAGTAGTATCAGTAGTAGTAGTAGTAGTAGTAGTAGTAGTAGTAGTAGCACATTCTCGTCGTTGTGTGAAAGAATATTGAATGACAGAATCAGGTTATTCTAGAAGCCCACTCTTGAAACTAACAGCGTTTTGATCAAAGCAGTTGGTTAGGCCTTTTTTGCCTGCCCCCCCCTCTGCCACTCCATTCCCCGACCCTTTGCCTTCCTGCCGCTAATTCTTGGTGGTCTCCTGACTACCAACAGTAATTGATTAGAGACCAGAGGCTGCCGGGCCAGAGGGCATAGAGGTCACCGTCCTCTCTGCCCCTCTACCCCCACACCCTTTCCCTGTCTTTCACCTCCCTGACACCCTCTCTCCTCTCTCCGTCCTGCTCTTCTCCTCCCTTCCCCTTTTTCTAAAGATATTAAGGATCGTACCACAGCGAGATTCTGCAAATATTTGGTCGATTCGGTCCAAGTCTCAAGATTTTTGATAGCTTAACACTAACAGGATGAACCTGGTTCTGTAAGCAACAGTGAAGTAGTTGTTTGAGTCCAAATAACTGGAGTGGTTGTGTGTGTGTGCGTGTGTCTGTGTGTGTGTGTGTGTGTGTGTTTGTGTGTGTGTATGATGGTGTGTGTGTGTGTATGTTTGTATGAGGGTGCGTGTGTGTATGTTTGTGTGTATGTATTGTGTGTTTGTGTTGTGAGTGTTTGTGCTTGCGTGTCTGAGAGAGTGGTACTAGGCTAGATTCTCCTCTTAATTCAGCGAAATTATTAGGAGATGTTGTCCATGATAAATCTGTTTATATTTTACGGCAGCTCCTTCAACACTTATGACTCTTTCTCGTGTTTCCACATCCTCAACGATAAACTTGATGATACTTGAACATCCTAACAGAAAGTTTGTGACTGTGGTCCATCTCACTTATCTGGTTCTAAGTGTCTATAATGAGTTCGGATGTACTTGAAGCTCTCCATAAAGTCGCGAGTACTAAGCATCCTCATTAAGAGGTTCTGGATGTTTACTGTGAAGTCCATCCTCAACATTAATAAGAGGTTCTGGATGTATCTGGAAGTCCATCCTCACAGATTATTAAGAGTTCTGGATGTTACGTGTGAAGTCCATCTCACTAGTCTCTATTACTACTCATCTAATATAAGAGGTTCTGGAGTGTTACTGTGCTAAGTCCATCCTCAACATTAAATAAGGAGGTTCTGGATGTCATAAACTGTGAAGTCCATCCTCAAACATATTATAAGAGGTTCTGGATTGTTACTCTGTAAGTCCATCCTCAACATATTAAGAGGTTTCGGCATGTTACTGTGAAGTCCAATCCTCAAACATATTAAAGAGGTTCTGGATGTTGACTGTGAAGGTCCATCCTCAACATTATAAGAGTTCTGGATGTTACTTGAAGTCCTTCCTCAACATTAATAAGAGGTTTCTGATGTTACTGTGAAGGTCCATCGCACAGTGATGTGAGAGCAGGTCTCTGCGATGTTACCTTGAAGTACATCCTCAACATTATTAAACGGTTCTGGATGTTACTGTGAAGTCCATCCTCACATTATAAGGAGGTTCTGGATGTTACATGTCGAAGTCCATCCTCAACATTATGGGTAAGACGGTTTCTGGATGTTCACTGTGAAGTCCATCTTCAACCATTAATAAGAGGTTCTGGATGTTACTCTTGAAGTCCATCCTCAACATTATATAAGAGGTTCTGATGTTACTGCTGAAGGTCCATCCTCAACATTATAAAGAGGTTCTGGATGTTACTTGTGAAGACCATCCTCACATCTATAAGAGGTCTTGGATGTTACTGTGAAGTCCATCCTCAAACATATCATTAAGAGGTTCTGGATGGTACTGTGAAGTCCATCCTAACATTATTAGACTCATGTATCTTGAAGACATCCACAGTTTTAACGATTTCTGAAGTCCATCCTTCAACATTATTAGAGGTTCTTTGAGCTAGGCAGCTGGTTCTGAAGCTGGTTCTCTCTAGGTTTCTTCCTAGGTTTTGCCTTTCCTAGGGAGTTTTGCCTAGCCACCGTGCTTCTACACCTGCATTTGCTTGCTGTTGAGTGTTTCGGCTGGGGTTTCTGTACCAGCACTTCGAGATATTAGCTGATTACGAAGGGCTTGTAAAATAAAATAAACTTGATGTGATTCTGAGATGTACTCTGAATTATAAGAGTTCTGGATTTACTCTGACTGAAGGACGTGTTCTGTGTTGGCGACTGGACTGTGTTTGTGTTGTGGGACTAACTGCTGTTTGTGCTTGGGGACTGAATGGTCTGGTGGAGACTGACTGTGTTTGTGTTGGGGACTGACATGTGTTGTGTTTTGGGGGACTGAACTGTGTTTGTGTTGGAGACTGACTGTGTTTGTGTTGGACTGACTGTGTTTGTGTTGGGGACGACTGTTGTTTGGTGTTGGAGACTGACTGTGTTGTGTTGCGGACGGGACTGTGTTTTGTGTTGGGGACTGACAGTTGTTTGTGTTGGGACTGACTGTGTTTGTGTTGAGGGACTGAAGGGCTGGTTTGTGTTAGATCTGACTGTGTTTAGTGTTGGAGACTGACTGTGTTTGTGTGGGACTGACTGGGTTTGTGTTGGGGACTGACTGTGGTTTGTGTTGGCGGCCGACTGTGTTGGTGTTGGGGACTGATGTGTTGTGTTGAGACTGACTGTTTTTGTGGGGACTGACTGTGTTTGTGTTGGGGCCTGACGTGTTTGGTTTGGGAACTGACTGCTGTTGTGTTGAATCTCTCTCTTG
>NW_019951124.1:0-6598 GCF_002910315.2 Salvelinus sp. IW2-2015 | reverse complement strand
GATGCGATTGACCGGATGAGGAGATGAAGACTAGGAGAGGGACGGAGGAGCTAAGGAAGAGAGGAGAGGAGACGAGAGGAGGAAGGGAAGGTGGGGGGAGAGGTAGAGTGGAGGAGAGAGAGAGAGAGAGAGAGAGGAGAGAGAGAGAGACTCTCTCTCTCTCGCTCTCTCTCTCTTTCTCTCTCTCTCTCTCTCTCTCTCGCTCTCTCTCTCGCTCTCTCTCTAAAGTCCCTCCCTGAAGTCTTACTCCAAGGATACAGGAAGTGTTGTGTGTTTTAGCAGAGGGAAGAGCTTTGTTGTAGGGAACGATGTTTGCACAATTAAGCCGCTATTGTAAACAACACTTTTTGTATCTGGGTAACCAACCTGATATCATATACTAGACGTAACATAGTAAAAGTAAATCCGGGACACTCAAATTAGTATGATATGTTACGTTTGGTATGGCGCTACAAAAGACAGATGGTTACTTAAGGCAAAATGAAAGTAGGGTYGATGGGTGGACGTATAATGTGAACATCTAGCAACACAAAGGTTGCCAGTTTGAATCTCATCATGGAACACTRTAGCATTTTTGCTAATTAGCCACTTTTCAACTACTTGCTACTTTTTAGCTACTTTGCAACTACTTAGCATGTTAGCTAACCCGAATCCTTTTCGCTAGCCCTTCCCCTAACCTTAACCCTTTAATCTAACCCTTAGCCTAGCTAACGTTAGTCATCTAGCTAACATTAGCCACCTTGCTAGAAATCGTAATATATTATACGTTTCGCAAATTCGTTACATTTTGTATGTGTGTTTTGCAAATTCGTATCATACTAAACCAAAAATATAAATGTAACATGTAAAGTGTTGGTTCCATATTTTATGAACTGAAATAAAAAATCACAGAAATGTTCCATACGCACAAAAAGCTTATTACTTTCAAACTTTGTGCACAAATTTGTTTACATCCCTGTTCGTGACCGTTTCTCATTTACCAAGATAATCCATCCACCTGACAGGTGTGGCATATCAAGAAGCTTTTTAAACAGCATGATCATTACACAGGTGCACCTTGTCCCGGGGACAGTAAAAGGCCACTTTAAATTGTGCAGTTTTGTCACAGAACACAGTACCACAGATGTCTCAAGTTTTGAGGGAGAATGCAATTGGCATGTTGACTGCAGGAATATCCACCAGAGCTGTTTCCAGAGAATGTAATATTAATTTCTCTACCATAAGCCGCCGGAGTATTTCTGTCTGTAATAAGCCCTTTTGTGGGGGAAAACTCATACTTATTGGCTGGGCCTGGCTCACAAGTGGGTGGGCCTATATCGAATCCCCGAGCTGACAAGGTAAAAATCTGTCGTTCTGCCCCTGAACAAGGCAGTTAACCCACTGTTCCTAGGCCATCATTGTAAATAGGAATGTGTATAGAAGCTCCAGTGTGTGTGTGTGTGTGTATAGAAGCTGTCTAGTACTGTGCGTGTGTGTGTATAGAAGGCTCCCGTGTGTGTGTGTTGTGTGTTATATATGAGCTCCAGTTGTAGTGTGTGTGCGCTGTGATATGAGAAGTCCAGATGTCGTGCGTTGTTGGTGTATAGAAGCTCGCAGTGTGTGTGTGGGTTGTGTGGAATAGAAGTTCCATGTGTTGTGTGTTGGAGAACAGAGACAGGTGTTCTTGTAAAGTAGGTGTGTCGCGTGTGTGTGGTGGTGTTGTGTGTGTGTTGTCTGTTAGTGTGTGTCAGTGTGTACTGTGTGTGGTGATGTGTGGTGCCTCGGGTGTGATAGTGTGTGTGTCGTGTGGTGTGTATATAATATATAAGGAAGCTCCAGTCGTATTCAGAGGAGGGCTGACTTCTAAATTCCCAGTAGCAGTAAGTAAACAGACATGTAAAGCAGTACTAATAGTGCTTCTGTCAGCTATGCTAACAATGTACCTGTACTGTGAATGCAGTGAATTACACCTGGCCTGCTGCACACTGCAGGAATCACACTACAACCATTCTGGCCGATAGAGAAGCTTCCCCTGCCAGATCTCCACTGTCCCTCCTCCGTCGTCCTCCGTCCGACCACCATGCCTCCTGCCTCAGTCGCACCTCACCCCTGTCGCTCTCTCCTCCGTCCACCCTACCCTCCTGTCCTACTCCCCGCGTCCAACTCCCCCGTTCTCTTCCCCCGTCGAGTTAAAATGTTTAATTGCCGAACTGCCCCCCTTGTTCGCAGCAGCCCCCTGTCCCCCCGCCGTCCACGCTCCCCCCCTGTTCCTACTCCCCCCGTCGCACGCTCCCGCCTGTCTAGCTCCCCGCAGTTTCTCCTCCCCCTGTCGAGTTAAAATGTTAATGACCGACAACGCCCGCCGTCCGCCATTTGCCTGAGACGCCTTTGGCTGTGCTCGGCATTGATTGCCCACGCTGAAACTAGAAGTTAGCTACTGTCGGTGTTGTGTGGTGTGTGATGATGTTGTATGTGTGTGCGTGTGCGTGTGTGTGTGGCGCGTGTGGTGTGCGGGGTGGTGGTGTGGTGCGTGCGTGGCGGTGAGCGTTGCCGGCGAGGGGTAGTAGTGACGAATGCGTGTGGGGTGCTCTCTCTCTCAGTATAATATTATATACGGGAAAAGACTAGTGATGGAGAGGCATACAGATAACAAGAATAAGTCATATTGATTATCAGAGTCATATAACAATGAAAGACTATTGGATTATCAGAGTCATCAATCACAATGAAAAGTCTATTGAGATCAGAGTTCATCAATCGCAAATGAAAAAGACCTGTTGATTATCAGACGTCATCAATCACAATGAATAGACTATTGATTAGAGAGTCATAAGTCACGAAACTGAAAGCCTATCGATTTATCAGAGTCATGCGAATCACAAATAGAAAAGATATGATTATCAGAGTCATCGAATCACAATGAAAAGTCTAATTGGATTATCAGAGTCATGCAATCACAATGAAATAGAACTATATGATGTATCAGAGATCTCAATCCACAATGAAAATGACTATTTATTAGTCAGAGTCATCAATCACAATGAAAAGTCTATTGATTTATTCAGAGTCAATGCAATCACTAATGAAAAGACTATTGATATCAGAGGTCAGATATCAAATGAAGAGAACTGATTAGAGGGAAGCAGAGGTCAATCAGAGTGTAACAATGGTAAAGACGATATGGTTAATCAGAGTCATCAGAATCGACATAGAAAAGACTATGTGATTATCAGAGTCATACAATGCACAATGAAAGACTATATGAATTATCAGAGTCAGTCACTCGACAAATCAAGGTACGTAATGTGTTTGTGTATAAGACGCCACTGGAGGCTGCATGGTTGCTGGTGGGTATGCGTGCATGGCAACGCATGAAAGATGCGCACATCACAGAAGAGACGCACAGAAGCAAGGAAGACGCAAGGAGAGTCAGATGGCATTCAAGCCGGTTAGTGGAGTCATAATTGCCGTGGGGGGCGAAGGGGGCGTTAGAGGTTATGGCTTGGCGGGGGGGATGTCAGTGCGGAGATAGGAGATCCGAAACACAACATCTCGTCATCCGTGAACGAGGAGAGGAATGGAGCGCACTGAGCGCTCTGGGGCAGAGAGGCGTAGTGGGGCGTGACGGCCCAGGTGTGAAACAGAGAAGGGACTCAGGGGTAGTGTAGCATACCTAACACCTGCTATTGAATTTAGACTGGGAACATTTAACGGTGAGAAAGTGGCAGAGAATGCCCTCGTGTGCTATCTAGTATCCGTTATGAATCCCTATGGGGGCTTTAATGAAGACGGAGTTGTCCATCCGGTGGGGGGAGAGAAGAGAAGGAGGAAAAAAAGGAGAAGAAAGAAGAAAGGGAGGAACACTAGCCGACAGCCATGACTTGGGTCTGTCGACCATGTAGATTCTGTATATAGTTCTATACTTACTGTGAGATTTATAATGAGATTAGAATCCTCTACGATAAATGCTGCATGCTACCATTTCGTATAGTAGCTGCACAAATAGCACTGAGATCAACAAACAACCACTCATTCCCATACATAGTGCACTACCAAAACAAGGTGACAATGGTTCAAAAGTACGCTGCCACTAGATAATAGAGGAATATATTTGGACGCACACAAGAGATGAGATAGATAGAGAGATGAGACAGAACTATGAGAGACACTGAGAGAATCCAAGAGTGGTAGAGAGGTGACCATGGATGTGAAAACAGTCCATACTCCGCTTTAGCTTTTTCGACTAGAGAGGTGGGTCGCATGTGGATACGTCATACGCTGTGTAGATGCTACGACAGCTACTGGCTCCTCAGAGCGACGACTTGTCATCTAGGTCGTATCAAGATTAATTCCAGAATTCCGCGGGTGGCTGCACGAGACTACTCGCGACTTCGAGCTCTAAGTGCACAGCGGCCACACACCTACCTGGAGCGTTCGACGGGACATGACGCATCTTTCCTGCGTCTCTGCGCCCACTGAATGCCCCAGTGTGTGTGCTGTGGCACTCTGCCCTCCAGATGTCAGGGACAACAGACTTAGTAGGACGCGAGAGTGGTCTCACCTAGTGAGTCAGCGAAGTGGTCGCTCTCTTCACAAAAAACAAGGCCACCGGTACAACACAACTCACACACCATGCCAGCTCTGTACACGCTGGCTATACAGTCACAAAAGATCGTGGGCACAACAAAGCTTTCATTTCGCCACGAGGTATGAACTAGCTCTTAAAATACTTTAATTTGTCAGAGCAAGTGAAGGAGCACAACGTCATGCTGCGACGATAGAGAGTATTTTGGTTGCTTAATGTTGGATGATATCGCTGCTCGATAGTATGAAGAGACCCCAGTAGTACACTGCTAGCGTGTAGCTGTAAGTGAAGGACATCATGAGGATGCAAGAGCTAGGACTGGTTGACTGTTAGTGAGCTGAGTAGACATCGAGCGGACAATGAGTAGATCTGTACTTGTAGTAGAGAGACACAGAGAAATGTTGCTGTTCGCTGTAAAGAGCGAGAGACACAGGACGACATTGCTTGCGCTGTCACCCATTGGCTCAAAGATAGATAGCGGAGAACCTGGAGACTGCATGCTGTCACCCAAATAGTAGTACGAATTGAGTACCACAGAACGAATCCATATGCTGCTGGTACTGAGGTGAGATGCTCAAGGAGAAGGACGCACTGCCGAAATGATAGCTGAGTGAAGACGCCACACAGTGACGAACATTGCTGCTATGGTCCTGGTAGCTTGGTATGTGATGAGACATCAAGTCGGAGCTTATGCTAGCTGTCCTGGTAGTGACAGAAGACGCATCGAGAGTGCATGGTGGCTGTCTGTTACTGTAAGCTGGAAGAAGGACACAGAGACATTGGCTGGATGTAACTTGTCGTGAGAGACAGGACATTTCGCTTCTGCTATGTAACACTGTAAGATGAGAGACAACAGAAGACAAATGCCGCTGCTGTACTGGTGGGTGAAGAGAGGCACGAGACAGAGACAATAGACTGCGTGTACATGGTAAGTGAGAGACGCAGAGACATGCTGCCTGTTCTGTAGTGGGTGAATCCACAGAGAATGTTGCTGTAACTGTAGTGAGAGACACAGGGACATTTGCTGCTGTGCTGGTAGTGAGACGACGACAGAGACATGTCTCGCCTGTACTGTAGTTGGTAGGACACAGGGAAACGGAGACACTGCCTGCTGATACCTGAGTGGAGAGTACACAGGGAGCATGCTGCGTGTCCTGGTAGTGAAGAGGACACACACGCAAGAACCATTGTCTTGGTTACATCGAGAGACGATAATCCATGCTATGTGAGAGACACATGGAAGTACAGTTGTGCCAGGCTGTACTCTGTGAGTGGAGATCCGCACACGAGATAGCATGCTCTGCTTGTGTTGCTGGTAGTCGAGAGTGAGACACAGAAAGACTGCTGCTTGCAGTAAACTGTAGTGGAGAGACACTAGTAGGACGATGCCTGACTGTTAAGCTGTAGTGGGATAGTGATTCTCACAGTGGAAGTGGCTGGTAGCATGTTATTGAAGAAGACACAGAGACATGCAGTGTCTGTTCTGTTGTGAGATGACTCTACGAGACATGCTGCTGTTAACGTGTTATGGTGCGGAGACACCAGAGAACTTGCTCGTCTGTCCTGTAGTGAGAGACGCGACAGAGACAGTGCTGCTAGTCACTGTAGTGAAGAGAGAGACACAGAGAGGAGCAATGTTGTTTGTTCTGGTATTTGTAGTGAGAGCTCAGAGGACATGCAACTTGTCATGTTATTATGCTCGTAGTGAGAGATACTAGAGCACACAATTGTCTTCTGATCTCGTCCTGTCGTGAGAGAGACACAGAGACATGCTGCTGTCGCTGTAAGTGTCCATTGTATGTAGTATGTTAATTGTTTTCTCCAACCTGCATCGCAGATGACACCCTAATGTCCTGTAAGTGCACTAGTTTGACCGGAGCGCGAGTCCTGCTACTCTTCATAAGCATTGTTCGTGGAAGGTATAGTGGGCATGATTGTCCGGTCCATATCAATTATCAAACTGAGGCCAGCGAAGAACGTTTTGATGGAAAATTAATAGTTGTGTGGTGCAGATTCTCAGCCAGTGGGAGTGGG
>NW_019951123.1:0-6599 GCF_002910315.2 Salvelinus sp. IW2-2015 | reverse complement strand
GTTGCCTTTTGACCCTGGTAGGTCTAACGGGTAGAAGGTCATTCATGTCGTGTCCCTATCAAGGCCTTTGAACTCACTTCCCAGCTAGCACATTTGGTTCCTTGGAGGTTGTGGGAACATATGTTTTTGGTTCCAAATTGGTTGTTGGAACGAAGACATACATTACATTTACATTTTACATTTAAGTCATTTAGCAGACGCTCTTATCCAGAGCGACTTACATTTCCTGACCGGTAAACTTTTACTTTTTTAAATCTTCTGAGAACAGAATACATGTTTTGCCTGTTCTGGGAACGTTTATTCTTAGGTTCCAGGGAGGTTCTGAGAACGTTTTATTCTGGTTCCTTGAAAGTTTTTCTTGGAGTTTTTTTGAGTTTTATTAACGCTCTGAGAATAGAAATTAGGTTATTTTGAGGTTTTTGAATTACTTCCTTAAAACTTTGACTGAATGTTTCAATATGACTTTTGAAAACACTGCTAMCTTATTTTGGGTTAACTTTTTTTAACCCCAAGCACAGATAGGACACACAYATTAGCCATTAATCATGCAAATCACATTATTGTACACGGCATCAGTGAGATTCAAACCTATCATCTTCTGTTTTCTATCCATGGAATTAGTCCACAACACCAACAGGATGGAGTTAGCATGCCATGTTTTTGTTGTCTAGTCAAACAGACCCCATTTCAAAGGAAAGTAGCATTCATTAAGATCAGGTGTGGCAAATTAGAGGGCGCGTCAACACACCTGAACACACTTAACAAGATAAAGGATAGAGAGAGTTTGTTGACGCAAAGAACAGAATATATATGTTTTTAAATAACATTCTTAGACCGTTCTCTGAATGTTACTAAATGTCTTGGTTTTTTTATGGAAAGTTTTCTTAACGTTCTTTGAACAATTTGAAAACATTACCTTAAATAGAGCCATGAGGAAACCGGTAGGAAACGTTATGCTGAAGTTCTGAAATTCCCACAGAAGAATGTTGTTTTTTAACGTTCTTTGAACAATTTGAGAACATTCCCAATGTAGACGAATTCCTAGAATATTACCGAAATTGAAATTAAATGTAACCATGTTTAAACTTTTATGAAGTGTTCTGTTATAGTAATGAAATACCAATACTTTTTTTGTCAAGTTCTTTAAATGTGCTGAGAAAGTTGCTTGGCTTTGGAACAATCTTGCACCATTACCAGAAAGTTGTAGGAAGTTTGTATACAAAATAACCATAATAACCGCTCTCACCAAGCTCTAAGAAACATATGGTTCTCAGAACGTTATGTGCTAGCTGGGTTGTTTTAGGTCTGAGCTCAGATCTGCTGTTTTGTTGACATGGGGTAGTAAAGGTAAAAGTATACTGTATACAGGGTTTCCAATCTTACCTGTGAGGTCCGAACGCTCTGGTTTTCTGTTCCCACCTGACAACCTGGTGTCTCCAGGTCCAAACCAAGGGGACCGATTAGAGGGATAGAATGAACGAAAGCACTGACTTTCATGTCAGATTTAGAATATGAGGGTTGTGTACAGTTGAAGTCTCAAGATTTCATACTCGTGGCAACATACATTTAAACTCAGTTTTTACATTCCTGCCATTCATCTGGTAAAAATTCCATCGTCTTAGGTCGTTAGGATTCACCACTGTTTATTTTAAGAATGTGAAATGTCAGAATAATAGTGAGATGATTTATTTCAAGCTTTTATTTCTTCATCACACTTCCCAGTAGCGTCAAGAAGTTTTTACATACACTCAATTATATTATTGGTAGATTGCCTTTAAGTTGTTTACTTGGGTCAAAAGTTTCGGCCTCACCTTCCAAAAACGTCCTACAATAGTTGGGTTGAATTTTGGCCCATTCCTCCTGACAAAGATGGTGTCTGAGTCAGGTTCTGTATGGCCTCCTTGCTCGCACAACGCTTTTTCAGTTCTGCCAAATGTCTATGGGATTGAGGTCAGGGCTTTGTGATGGCCACTCCAATACTTGACTTTGTTGTCCTTAAGCCCATTTTGCAAGAACTTTGCGACCAAGCTCTTACTTCCAAACTCGATGTCTTGAGGATGTTTGCTTCAATTATCCAAATACTTCTCTGCAGCAGAGCAACCCCACAAATGATGCTGCCACCATGCTTAGGTTGGGATGGTGTTCTTCGGCTTGCAAGTTCCTCTTTTTTCCTCCAAACATAAGGAATGGTCTTATGGCAAACAGGTTCTATTTTTGTTTCATCGACCAGAGGACACTTTCTCCAAAAGTATGATCTTTGTCCCCCATGTTTTGCAGTTGCAACCCGTAATCTGGCTTTTTTATGGCCGTTTGTGGACAGTGGCTGCACTTTCCTTGCTGAGCGTCTTTCAGGCTTATGTCGGTATAGGACTCACTTTTACTGTGGAATAGATACTTTTGCTACCTGTTTTCCTCCACATCTTTTACAAGGTCCTTTTGATGTTGTTCTGGGATTGATTTGCACTTTTCGCACCAAGTACGTTTATCTCTAGGAGGACAGACGCGTCTCTTCCTGACTGGTATGACCTGTGGGTCATGTGTTTAATACTTGCGTACTATTATTTGTACAGATGAACGTGGCACCTTCAGGCGTTGAAATTGTCCAAGATGAACAGACTTGTGGAGTCTTACAATTGTTGGCTGGTTTCTTTTGATTTCCCATGAATGTCAAAGCAAATAGGACTGAGTTTGAAGGTAGGTTTGATTCCATCCACAGTAGCACTCCAATTGAACTCAATTATGTCAATTAGCCTATGACAGCTTCCTAAAAGCCATGACACAATTTTCTGGAATTTTCCAAGGTGTTTAAAGGAACAGTCACTTAGAGTATGTAAACTTCTGAACACCTGGAATTGTGATTACAGTGAATTATAGTGAAATAATCTATCTGTAAACAATTGTTGGAAAATTATTGTGTCTGCCAAAGTAGATGTCCTAACCGACTTGGCCAAAACTATAATTTTTGTTAACAAAAATTGTGGAGTGGTTGAAAAACAAGTTTTCAATGCTCCAAACTAAGTGTATATAACTTCCGACTCTACTGTATATTGTGTCCACTGTTTCTGTTTCCTTCTTTTTGTTTCTTAGCTAAATGTGGTTTTGGTCATGATGGTTGAGGTAAACTAGGACTGAAAAAAAATGCTGCCGAAGAGATAGTAATCATGGTCCCACTTTAAACTGAAGCATTTATGTGGTAGTTGGTTTAAAACTTTTCAAAGGGGAATGTTGTGGTTGTCCACATGGACCAGTCATCTTGTTCAGTGGTCATATTGTAGCTATTTTTCATTACTATTACAACAGTAAGCTTACACCCTACAACACCACCAAAGCCATCTTTGCCTTTTTATTTTTGGTAATTATGCATTTTTTTATTCAAGTTTTATATTCAGGTTTGGCCTCCGTTGTGAACATATACGCATCACACTAAACATGAGACATCATACACTGCTTCTGAGGCGGCATGAACGCATACACATTTGGAAAATATTACACGTTTTGCTTTTCCAAACTATTTAAATAAACCAACAGAGGTTTCTTTCAATCATTTGTTTAGTCCAACATTTGCCAAAAAATCTTCCCGCCGTGCTGTATTGCTGAGGGGGACAGGAAGCCAAGCTGGGCCATAAGGAGCTCTCAGGCCTTGTTTCTCCCATGTAGAGACAGCCCCTATCTGTTTCACTACAGATGTTCCAATGGTTTCCTTCCGAAATCAACGCCAGGAAACACACACACACACACACACACACAACACACACACCACACACATCACACACACACACACACACACACCACACCACCCAAACACACCAACATTACCAGAACATTCTTGATGATACAGGTGACGGCGGAAGTTAATTGCTGGTTTGGTGTTGTTACGTTTGAGGGTCCTGTTACTAATTATGCTGTGTTATTGTAAGTCAGATTCGGTGGTGAGGGGCGGGGATACAGAATCTGGTGTTTATAGGTGAAACCTCTCTCAGCCCGACTGAATGAAACCAACAGATCAGAGGCTCTTGACTCTGACACTTGGATTGCTTCAATAGGACAGTGTACGTTGAGAGTGACAGGTGGGTTTCTGTGGATGTGCTTCAATAGGAAGTGTGACGTTTGGTTATCTGTGGATGTGGCTTCAATGGACAGTGTGACGTTGAGAGTGAAGTGGTTATCTGTGGATGTTGCTCAATGGACAGTGTGACGTTGTTATTGTGGATGTGCTTCAATAAGGACAGTGTGCGTTTGTTATCTTGTGGAATGTGCTTCAATAGGACAGTGTGACGTTGAGAGTGAAGAGGTTATCTGTCGACATGTACAGTAACAAAACAAAAACTGCACAAACATTGAAGGGGAGATAGACAATAAGCCATCAGTGTCCTGTTCATTGCCTATTCACGCAGACCGTCCCTAACTATTGGGTTTGGCAGTTTAAACACCCATCCACCATATCACTACAGTAACGATTAACCATGACAGGCTGCAGTCTACGGGGGGCACATGTGCTCTGCTGTGTCTCCTGTGGGGATGTTAATGGGAGAATGTTGGTCCAGTACAACCACTGGAGCTTCTACAGTAGACCTCTCAGGGATGACCTGGGTTCTGAAACCGAGAAACAGAGAGAAGAGTAGGTGGGCTCAGGACAGACTGGGAGAATTCTATCTCCATAGGAGTATGGTGTAACAAACCAAAGCTGCCTCCATTCTAGACTACAGCTCCCTCTAACTTCCCTGTCTCCCTTCTAGACTACCAGCCCCTTCTAGACTACCGGCCTCCCTCTAGACTACCAGCCTCCCCTTCTAGGCTAGCCGGCCTCCTTCTAGACTACGGCCTCCTTTCTAGACTAACCGGCCTCCCTTCTAGACTACCCGGCCTCCCTTCTAGACTACGCTGTCTCTTCTAGACTACGGCTCCTTCTAACTCCGGGCCTCCCCTTCTAGACTACGGCCTCACCTTCTAGACTAAGCCTCCCTTTTTAGACACCACGCCTCTTCGAGACACCAGTGTCCCTTCAGATACCTGTTTCCCTTCTAGATTACCTGTCTCCCTTCTAGCTACTGTCTCCCTTCTAGACTACCCTGTCCTCCCTTCTAAGACTTACCTGTCTCCCTTCTCGACTACCTGTCCTCCTTTCGACTCCTGTCTCCTTCTCGCCTACCAGTGTACTGTCTCCCTTCAGACTACCTGTCTCCCCTCAAACTACCTGTCTCCCTCAAGACTACCTGTCTCCCTTAGACTACCTGTTCGCTTCAAGACTACCACCCTGTCCCCTTCGCACAGGCGCCGCGCTCATGCTGTGTTTCGCCATCTTTTTCCTCCTTCCCGACTACCTGTCTCCCTTTAGACTACCAGTGTACCGTCTCCTTCCAGAAACCTACATGTGTTCTTTCCCCTCAAGCTACTGTCTCCTTTAGACTACCTGTCTCCTTCTAGACAACTGTCTCGGCTTCAAGACTACCTGTCCTCCTTCTAGACTATCCAGTGTCCCTTCAGACTCTGTTTCCCTTCTAGACTACCTGTCTCCCTTCTAGCACTACCTGTCTCCTTCTAGATACCTGTCTCCCTTCCAGACTACTTCTCCCTTCAACTAACCTGTCTCCTTCTAGAACTACCAGTGTACCTGTCTCCCCTTGCCAGCTACCCTGTCTCCCCTCAAGACCTACCTGTCTCCCTTCTAGACTACCTGTCTCCTTCTAGACTACATGTCTCGCTTCAAGACTTACTTTGTCTCCCCTTCCCAGACTTACTGTCCTCCCTTCTAGACTACCAGTGTACGATGTCTCCCTCCAGACTACCTGTCTCCCTTCATAGACACCTGTCTCCCTTCTAGATACCTTTCTGTTTGCAAGACTACCTGTCTCGCCTTCCAGACTACCCTGTTTCACCCTTTAGGATACCTGTCTCCCTTCTAGACTACCTGTCTCCTTCTAGACTTCGTCTCCCTTCTAGACTAATCGTCTCTCCTTCTAGACTAACATGTCTCGCCCCTTCTAGACTTCTGTATCCTCACTTCTAGACTTCCTGTCTCCCTTCTTAGACTTAACCAGCCTTCCCTCCAGAATACCAGCCTCTTCGTAGACTACTGTCTCCCTTCTAAGACTACCTGTCTCCATTTGATCCTCCGTCCCCTTCTAGACTATTGTCTCTTCCAGACTTCCTGTCCCCCTTCTAGACTACATGTCTCCCTTTCAGCAACTACCTGTCTCCCTCAAGATACCTGTCTCCCTTCCAGACTACCTGTCTCCCGTTTCCAGAAGAGCCCATGTCCTCTTACCCTCTTCTCAGACGCACGCTTAAACCGCAGACACTCCGAAACCACTTGATATCCTAATACTGACCCTGGTTCTCTTCTAAGAACTACTGTCTCCCCTTCTTAGACAGTCTCCCTTCTAGAACTACTGTCCTCCCTTTACTACCTCTGTCTCCCTTCTAGACTAAGACCTGGTCTCCCTTCTAGGACCCTTTCTCCCTTCTAGACTAACCTCGGCGCCCCCGCGCTACTGTTCACCCTTACAGCTGATGTCTCCCCCTTCTAGACTACCTGTCTCCCGTCTCTCCTCCCCCCTTCCCGCTTCCTAGAACACTACCTGTCTCTTCTATAACTATTA
>NW_019951122.1:5000-6600 GCF_002910315.2 Salvelinus sp. IW2-2015 | reverse complement strand
CCACAGACAGACAGGCGTCCGTGATGCTGCTCTTGTGGATGTCGAACACAAACTGGGGGTTCTTGATCATGTTCACCCAGAACCTCAGAGGTAGGCTATAGGGGAGGGACAGAGAGAGTTAGGGAATATCATGTCATGGTGGAACGTCAGAACCTTAGAGGTGGGCTATAGAGGAGACATCATGTAAACACAACACCCTGGCCTTACAGGGGACAGAGAACAGTCTATTACCACAACATACACCAGGTACATTTCTAGGAATGCTTCTCTGTGATAGAACACAACAAATGAAACAGAAGACATCGAGGTGATTTTCTACATTTAGACTTTAATAACAATCCTTGTTCAAATCCAAATCCAAGCAGATTACATCCCTGAACATACAACAACTCACATTGGTTRAAGCCAGCCGGTGGATGTGGTCGGTCTGASCTAACACATTCAGTGGCAGAAGGGAATGAGGACCCATTCACTTTGCAATCTAGTACACGGCTTGTTGCTGATGCCTTCTATTTGATGTGTGCGCGATTTAATAAARYCCTAATCTTAAAAGCAGGCAACGCCAGGGCTTCATGGTTTCCAGCTGTGTCTGGGGGCTTCACACCAACACTGTTCATATTGCCTTGTATAGACATGCGGCCCATTCCATGCCTGTCTAGAATAATCAAAACACAAGTCTGTTTATTTGTTGGCCTTGGAACGAATGGAGAGAGGTAGCACAGGTGCTAGTGTGTGTTACAGATCAGGTGGTATAAAGGCAGGACGGAGAATTGCTTGGATTTCCTTCTCTCTCTCTCTCTCTCTCTCTCTCATTAACTGGGCAGCATGGTTTTGGATGACGTGGCAAAAGCCAAACCGGCAAGACACTGCAGTCTAGAGGATGGACCAACTGTGTGTGCAACATCAGGGAGGAGGGAGAAAATAACACGGAATCATTTGAATAACCCCTCTCCCGACTCCCGACATGTCCTCCCCCCCAACCTGCTGTACAATCATTCAGTTGTACGACCTAACAAAAGAGGATTTGGCGAGGGAAACCTTGGCATTATGACTGAATTAATCTGGACGAATCTTCTGGGATTAGCGGACGGATGAAAGGATATTAACACCGCCGTGATGCAAGTCTTGATTGTCGTCAATCTGGCGCAGCTGGCCAATACTAGGTTAAGGTCTAGATGGTTTCCGAGGGGAAAGGTCAGATTTAAAGAGTCTCTTCACACGTTCCATCTCTGGGCCAGGTCCATAATGATATTTAGATTTCAGTGAATGTGACACAATACAGGTTTATCTGACAAACTATCGCTAGGAGACCATAGAGAGCTGTGTTTGCATTGTGGCAATTGTTCTGCCAATACCTCCGTACAACCTAACTTTTCCCCAAACTGTAAAGTATGTTATTCACACTGTGGTGTCCAGGATCCCAGGCTAGACTGGCATGGGTATRAATGAAGATCTGAGTTCTGCCCAAGTGGTATTTGGTTAYTGATCATTGTGCAGCTTTACATTGATTGTTGTCTGTGGGGGACGTTTCAWTGTTTTGGATGTTTGATCTGATATAACATATCCAATGAGTCCAAACACATTGGGGTATATGGAGAGC
>NW_019951121.1:0-6605 GCF_002910315.2 Salvelinus sp. IW2-2015 | reverse complement strand
GTTCTTTAACCAGGTAGTCAGGTTCTTTAACCAGGTAGTCAGGTTCTTTAACCAGGTAGTCAGGTTCTTTAACCAGGTAGTCAGGTTCTTTAACCCATTTCCAACCATCCCTATTGTTCCTATTTTTATAGCCGCTTATCGTTGTGCCACACGCATGTGCACATCATGATTCATTTATTTTAATGAAACAATTGTGTTTTGCATCGTTCAGATGGTTTTGAGATATTAAAGCGCATAGGGCTGAAGTAAAAACATGCTCGATATTCTCTTCTCCATGAACACACGAGAGCTCAGGCAGCTTTCCTCACATAGGCACTTCTGTGGTTTAAGCATTGAGCAATAGTGTGTATTGAGAATTACGGGACAATGACAAAAAACATCTATTAGAAATGATGACGAAATTCTTTACATTTGAAAATAAAAAATGACATAGCAGTGAAAGCTGTTCAGTTTCAATTTAATCCAATTAAACAGMSAGGAGTGRATGTYCTCTGCATGATCTCCTGAGCCAGACGCTATTGAAAGAAGTACATTTTTCATCCATTGAATACCAATTGCTTCAGTTTCTTATCTTAATACATAGATAGAGCTAATGACTTGAACAGTTCAGTCGTGTGTAAAATCCAATTGATTACTATTTAAAGATGTTTGTTGTTGTATTTAGATTAGAAGTCATTTGGTCCCATGTCTTCTGTGTTTGTACAATGCCTAGTAGACGTTCCCTAGTGTCAAGATACATAATGACAGGTTTAGCAAATCAACAATAAGGTCTCCTGCATTACATGYAAATAGTCATATCGAGCTTGGAGAAAATACATAATTGATGTGAGCAAAGTTMATATTTTGTCGTGGGTTTAAAAATGTAATGTGACCTGTTTTGCATGATGTGTTCTGAAAACATATTCAATAAGTGCCAAAATACTTCTCCAGTTGTGTAATTATTCGAATTATACGGTCTGTATTGCTCCCCATGGCAGACTTGAGTGTCTTTCTTCCACTGTGAATTACTTTTGTAAAGGAGCAACACAGTTACTCCACCAAAACCTAAATAGTATGAATTTAAAAACGATTAAATGAATTCAAATAATCCTCTCGTAAAGCGGAGCATTAACCAGAGCAGCAGTAAACAAAGTAGAAGTCAAGACGCTGAATTCTACAGTATTGTAGACAGTCTGTCTAGCAGTGATACAGCAGCTCACCTTGCCCCAATCCTCAATTAGCCCTCTCAGCAATGGTGGGGGGGGGGGGGGGGTCTTGTCATTCAAGCCTTGAGGACCTGAGAACTGGCAGTTTTTCTACACCTGCATTGCTTGCTGTTTGGTGTTTAGGCTGGTTTCTGTAAGCACTTCGAGGTATTAGTGATGTACGAAGGCTATATAAAATAAACTTGATTTGATGATCTGATAGCATACTGCTAAAGCAACAATCGAGTGGTTTAGGGGAAACGTTTAAATGTCTTGGATGGCCTAGTCAAAGCCCAGACCTCAATCCATTTGAGAATCTGTGTATGACTTAAAGATTGCTGTACCAGCAGAGCCCAACCAACTTGAAGGAGCTGGAGCAGTTTTGCCTTGAAGAATAGGCAAAAATCCCAGTGGCAAGATGTGCCGAGCTTTTAGAGACACCCTAGAGACTTGCAGCTGTAATTGCTGCATAAGGTGGCTCTACAAAGTATTGACTTTGGGCGGGGGTGAATAGTTATGCACTGTCAAGTTTTCTGTGTTTTGTCTTATTTCTGTTGTTTCACAAAAAAATTATTTTGCTCTTCAAGTGTTGCATATTGTGTTAAATCAAATGATACAAACCCCCAAAAATCCATTTTTCCAGGTTGTATGGCAACAAAATAGGAACAATTCCAATTGGGGTGATATTTCGCAAGCACCTGTGAGAAGAAATCACAAGTAGATAAGACCTCCGAGATTGATAAGTCTTGTCAGTGCTTACATATAACATTCATTGAAGGACATCCACACCTTTAGGCAAACTAAAATACAGCGTGGCTAAATAACTTCCTGAATCATTCTAGAGCAACCTTTAACTTTTGTCATAAGTCAGATATCCGACCTTACAAAGGGCACCATTTTTTGCTAAAATAAAACACCCACATTTTCTCTCGCCAAGTCCTGTGCTTTAAATCCCAAAGAAACACATGTGTCCTGCAGGCATTGAGATTACTTTGCATGATCCACTCTTTCCCACCATTTAGCGGGTGCATTAAAGCTGCCCTTTTTCCTTATCGGCCCAGGATCGCTGCACAGCCCAAATAGAGAGTTGTAATATACCCAACCTGCCACCTATACCACCACCTCCATCAGCTTTATCACCAGGTCCTGCCAGCTCATCACAGGCACAAGGGATTAACCGGCTGCTTGTGGCACAGCCTGCCATACTGTAGGTAGACAGCGGCTCTTGTGAACAGCCTGCCACTACTGTAGGTAGACAGCGGCTGTTTTGCACAGCCTGCCTACTGTAGGTAGACACGGCTGCTTGTGGCACAGCGCATATAGTAGACAGCGGCTGCTTGTGCAAGCACTGCCATACTGTAGGTAGACAGCGGCTGCTTTAGCCAGCCTGCCATACTGTAGGTAGACAGCGGCTGCTTGTAGCACAGCCTGCATACTGTAGGTAGACAGCGGCTGCTTGTAGCACAGCCCGCCATACTGAGGTAAGACAGCGGCTGCTTGTAGCACAGCTGCCATACTGTAGTAGACAGGCTGCTTGTAGCACAGCCTGCAGTACTGTAGGTAGACAGCGGCTGCTTGTAGCACAGCCGCTCATACTGTAGGTAGACCGGGCTGCTTGATGCACAGCCTGCCATACTGTAGGTAGACAGGGCTGCTTGTGGCAAAAGCCTGCCATACTGTAGGTCAGACAGCGGCTGCTTGTGCACAGCCTGCCATACTGTAGGTAGACAGCGGCTGCTGTACACAGCCTCCAGACTGTAGGTAGACGCGGTGTTGTAGACCGCCTGCATACTGTAGGTAGACAGGGGCTGCTTTAGCACAGCCGCCATACTGTAGGTAGACAGGGCTGCCTATGCAGCTGCTGCTATGTCGACAGCGCTTGTGCACAGCCTGCCATACTGTAGGTAGACACGGCTGCTGTTAGCACAGCGCCATTGTAGGTAGCAGCGGCTGCTTTGCACAGCCTGCCATTACGTAGTAGACAGGGCTGCTTGTAGCACAGCCTGCCATACTGTAGGTAGACAGGGCTGCTTGTGACACAGCCTGAGACTGTAGGTAGACAGCTGCTGCTGTGACACAGCCTCATACTGTAGGTAGACAGCGGCTGCTTGTGCACAGCCGCCATACTGTAGGTAGAAGCGGCTGCTGTTAGCACAGCCGCCATACTGTAGGTAACAGCGGCTGCTTGTAGCACGCTGCCTACTGTAGGTAGACAGCGGCTGCTTGTAGCACAGCTCCATACTGTAGGTAGACAGCGGCTGCTTGTGGCACAGCCTGCCATACTGTAGGTAGACAGCGGGCTGCTGTTAGCACAGCCTGCCATCTGTAGGTAGACACGGTGCTGTAGCACAGCCTGCATACTGTAGGTAGACAGGCTGCTTGTAGCACAGCCTGCCATACTGTAGGTAGACAGCGGCTGCTTGGTAGCACAGCTGCCATACTGTAGGTAGACAGCGGCTGCTTGTAGCACAGCCCGCATACTGTAGGAGACAGCGGCTGCTTGTAGCACAGCCCGCCATACTGTAGGTAGACAGCGCTGCTCTGTAGCACAGCCCGCCTATACTGTAGGTAGACAGCGGCTGCTTGTAGCACAGCCGCCATGTAGGTAGACCGCGGCTGCTTGTAGCACAGCCTGCCATACTATAGGTAGACAGCGGCTGCTTTTAGCACAGCCTGCCATACTGTAGGTAGACAGATCATCTCTCAGATACATGTATCGTCCAGTTGGATCAGAGAAACTAACGCAACAAGGCAATTTTCATCACCCTCTCCCTAGCCCCCACACAAGTCTGTTCTCTCAGTTCTCTTCCAGTCTCACTCGCTTTTCTGTGGAGTAGAATTGAGTCCGTTTGACAACAAAAGTGATCCATCCCCTTGAACTGCAGTGCACTGACATGATATTTGGGCCTTCTATTTACATTGTCCTTCAGCACGAGATTGAGTACCTTGTCATCGGTGACACTGTATACAAGCTCAAAAGCAAGCCGAGAGACTGCTGGCACTTCTGTGAATGTTGAAAGTACATCTATCTGTTCAACTTGAGTTTCATTAATTAATACTTTTTGTTGACATCACTTCATCTGAAAATAGGACTTGAACAGCTGTATTCACATGTCACAGCACCTAAGTTAACCTAATATTCTGATATAGATGTGTAGATGTGATCAGGTATTGAACAATTTGACCGACCGGCTCAAATCGGTCTATAGAAATGTTTTGAAATTATGTTTTTTACATTGGATAAAAGTAGACAGAGCTAGAAAATGGTATTTATACACTACAGTGAGAACAATGGGAAAGTACTTTGCTTTTGAAGTTGGTAAACTTGTAAACTCACTTTTGAGAAAATGGCTTTGAGATGTTTTGTACTACTACTAGAGAGCCTTCCTTGTCTACACCCATTCAGCATTGTCACACCCTCTTAAGCATACCCCACCCAACTTTTTAAGGGTTGATCTGAGCATTCTGTACTAACAGCAGTCTAGCACCTAAGCTAACTTGTATATCTCTAGACACAAATAGAACACCATCATGAACATTACTCGCCTGGTTAAGAACTACAGGAAACGTATGATCTCTGTAATTGCAAACAAGGTTTCTGTACCAAATATTAAGTTCTGTTTTCTGATGTATAACGTATTGTAGCAATAAAATGCAAATTAATTACTTAAAAATCATACAATGTGATTTTCTGGATTCCGTCTCTCACAGTTGAAGTGTACCTATGATAAAAATTACAGACCTCTACATGCTTTGTAAGTAGGAAAACATGCAAAATCGGCAGTGTGTCAAATACTTGTTCTCCCCACTGTATGAGGATAACTTGTAATGGATTTGCAAACATAAATASATAATTTATAATTATGTCCTGCCAGTGTCACTTGGCAAAGATTGAATGAAATGTGAACGAAAGTAAGAACAAAAMCAGCTCATTTGTATGGTCACCTCCACTGTCTGTAAAACAATAACATCACAGAATTCTAGCAAGGTGACCATCTCCTTATTGTCATCCACATGTCTATCAAGATGCACCAGATTGTCTTAAATAAAGACAATTTGCATTTATATGACATACACAAACCCATATCTCTTCCTGGAATGAATTGCGGAGGTATTTCTGCTCTTCTCAATCAGTTATAACAATGAAAAAGCCTTTGCATGTTTGGCCATCAGTATGTCAAGGGAGCAACCATAGTAGCTGTGACCTCTAGCAAATGAAGAAATTGTGAGGATGCATTGGAACCTTGACTATGGTTCCCAGGGTCTGGATGCTTTCTAACATAGCTGCCCTAACACTGCTTGGAGAGGAAAATAAATCTTATTTCAGGAGAAAAAGTGATCATCATGATAATAACCATGTCATTGAGAGATAAAAAAAACTCCCTCTTTTCAATAGAGTGAAATAAGAGTGTTCCTGCAGACGGCTCATTGTCTCAGCTGAATGTCACATCTCTCAAGATAAACCTCGTATAGCGATGGTGCCTGACATGCCAAAGTGACAAAACGTGTCCATTCCTGAGAAGACTGGGATGTTTTTTCTGGGTTATAACATGGAGGCCAACACAGTTTCTTATATTAACTACCTGCTGCAATGTGCTTAYATTTCTGATGTATATACAGTACCAGTCAAACGTTTGGACAAACATACTCATTCAGAGGTTTATATATATTTTTATTTCTCCATTGTAGAATAATAGTGAAGACATCAAAACTATGAAATAACACATATGGAATCATGTAGTAACCAAAAAAGTGTTAAATCAAAATATATGTTATATTTGAGATTCTTCAAAGTAGCCACCCTTTGCCTTGATGACTTTGGAAGTTTCTTCAAGTGTTCAGAGTAGACTGCGTGAATCAGGCCATGATGGTTGAATTGCTGCAAAGAAACCACTACTAAAGGACACCAATAATAAGAAGAGACTTGCTTGGGCAGAGAAACACGAGCATTGGACATTAGACCTGTGGAAATCTGTCTTTTGGTCTGAGTCCAATTTGAGATTTTTGGTTCCAACAGCCGTGTCTTTGTGAGACGCAGAGTAGGTGAACTGATGATCTCCGCATTTGTGGTTCCCACCGTGAAGCATGGAGGTGGAGGTGTGATGGTGCTTTGCTGGTGATACTGTCAGTGATTTATTTAGAATTCAAGGCACAATTAAGCAGCATGGCTACCACAGCATTCTGCAGCGATACGCCATCCCATCTGGTTTGTGCTTAGTGGGACTATCATTTGTTTTTCCCAGGATAATGACCCAACAATCAAATCAATCAAATGTATTTATAAAGCCCTTCTTACATCAGCTGATGTCACACAGTGCTGTACAGAAACCCAGCCTAAAACCCCAAACAGCAGGCAATGCAGGTGTAGAAGCACGGTGGCTAGGAAAAACTCCCTAGAAAGGCCAGAACCTAGGAAGAAAC
>NW_019951120.1:18635-21009 GCF_002910315.2 Salvelinus sp. IW2-2015 | reverse complement strand
TTCTCCTTAATGCAACCGCTGTGTCAGATTTCAAAAAAGCTTTACGGAAAAAGCAAACCATGCAATAATCTGAGTACGGCGCTCAGAGCCCAAACCAGCCAAAAAGATATCCGCCATATTTGGCAGTCAACAGAAGTCAGAAATAACATGATACATATTCACTTACCTTTGATGATCTTCATCAGAATGCACTCCCAGGAATCCCAGTTCCACAATAAATGTTTGTTTTGTTCGATAATGTCCGTCATTTATGTCCAAATAGCTACTTTTGTTAGTGTGTTTTGTAAACAAATCCAAAGTCACGAAGCGCGTTCACTAGTTGCAGACGAAATGTCAAAAAGTTCCGTTACAGTCTGTAGA
Organism: Salvelinus sp. IW2-2015; assembly: GCF_002910315.2. Lineage (NCBI taxonomy): Eukaryota > Metazoa > Chordata > Actinopteri > Salmoniformes > Salmonidae > Salvelinus > Salvelinus sp. IW2-2015. The sequence goes on along the minus strand of NW_019951120.1, from coordinate 20,649 downwards.
AAAAACATGTCAAACGATGTATAGAATCAATCTTTAGGATGTTTTTAACATAAATCTTCAATAATGTTCCAACCGGAGAATTCCTTTGTCTTCAGTAATGCGATGGAACGCGAGCTACCTCTCACGTGAACGWGCYTCACGAGCCTGTGGCACTCTGCCAGACCAGTGACTCAAAGAGCCCTTATGAGCCCCTCCTTTACAGTAGAAGCCTCAAACAAGTCTCTAAAGACTGTTGACATCTAGTGGAAGCCTTAGGAAGTGCAACATGACCAATATCCAACTGTATCTTCAATAGGGAATGAGTTGAAAAACGACCAACCTCAGATTTCCCACTTCCTGGTTGGATTTTTTCTCAGGTTTTTGCCTGCCATATGAGTTCTGTTATACTCACGGACATCATTCAAACCGTTTTAGAAACTTCAGAGTGTTTTCTATCCAAATATACTAATAATATACTAATAATATGCATATATTAGCAACTGGGACTGAMTAGCAGGCTGTTTACTCTGGGCACCTTATTCATCCAAGCTACTCAATACTGCCCCCAGCCATAAGAAGCCCAGTCAAAACAGTTTGCGCGTAATGAATCATTACAAAATGTTTGTTCGTTTTGGCTGTTTGTGAACGCAACATGTTTTCTTGAGGCTGTYATTGGTCAACAGTACTACTCCTAGTAGGTGTGGGAACAATGGATGGGATTCTTCAATGAAGRGTWTGTCATTCATCGAGCGACCACTACTTTTCAAGCACATTTTTCCACTTGAGAAATACTGCACCAAACCTCTTAATTAGATGTAAAATTGTTTAAGTTTAAGTTTAAGAGTTTAAGACCTCTTCGGCAAAAATGACAAAATTTATGACAGGTTTCTTGATTTAACTTAGATTAATTCAGACTATTTTGAGGAAGTGTATAGACGYGTTTGCAAACATCACGAAAATGATGTGGGCAAACCCGTATATAACGTTACACTTCCTCAAAACAGTAGAGGGTGGCCATAAGCCATGCGTTGTTATAATTCTGAATGCTCAGATAGCTAGTAACAATGACAAGAAGCTGCAATGTGTGGAATCGCAGGTGGCTCATTTTAGCTAGTTGTATCTTCCTCTTGATACCATGTCTTGTTTTGAGGTGTTTTGACTTATTTCATGTCAATGCTAATATGGCAGATTTGCTAGCTAGCTAACCAAKAWTMTWAATGATGTACAACATTTTTTWRATTTGCACAATAAGCACAAGAAGTGTAAACATRTGGAGACTAAATATAGTTTACATGTTYTCAACAATCTAAGCCAACCCAGTCTGTTTTGCCCRGTAGTTGCGCACATCTCGGTTTTGTTGCTAAACTACCAACACGTCTTGTCGCTACGCTCAAGAGGGATAAACGGTAATATTGCCAAAAACATAACAATGGTCATTATGGTCAAACAGTTCTATTTTTGTTTCATCAGACCAGAGGACATTTCTCCAAAAAGTATGATCTTTGTCCCCATGTGCAGTTGCAAACCGTAGTCTGGCTTTTTTATGGAGGTTTTGGAGCAGTGGCTTCTTCCTTACTGAGCGGCCTTTCAGGTTATGTCGATATAGGACTCGTTTTACTGTAGATATAGATACTTTTGTACCTGTTTCCTTCAGCATCTTCACAAGATCCTTTGCTGTTGTTCTAGGATTGATTTGCACTTTTTGCACCAAAGTACTTTCATCTCTAGGACACCGAACGGGCATCTCTTCCTGAGCTGTATGCGGCTGTGTGTCGCATGGTATTTATACTTGCATACTATTGTTTGACAGATGAACGTGGTACCTTCAGGCGTTTGGAAATTGCTCCCAATGAGGAACCAGACTGTGGAGGTCTTGCAATTTGTTTTCTGAGGTCTTGGCTGAGTTCTTTTGATTTTTCAATGATGTCAAGCAAAGATGCACAATGATGTCAAGCAAAGAAGAGTAGGCCTTGAAATACATCCACAGGTACACCTTCAATTGACTCATATGATGTCAATTAGGCCCTATCTGAAG
>NW_019951120.1:10968-16262 GCF_002910315.2 Salvelinus sp. IW2-2015 | reverse complement strand
AGGGGAGGGGAGGAGAGCAGTTCCTTAAAGCTACTCTTCCTGGGTTTGGTAGTTATGGGATCCCGATTACAATAGTCCGGCAGGAGGGGGGGGGGGTACTGGGGGAGAGGGGGGGGGGTGGGGGGGGGGGGGGGGGGGGGGGGCGGGCCTGCAAGGCAGCAGCTACTCTTCCCTGGGGTTTATTATCGATCCCCATTAGTTCCTGCCAAGGCGCAGCTAACTCTTCTGGGGTTTATTATGGACCCCATTAGTTCCTGCAAGGCAGCAGCTACTCTTCCTGGGTTTATTATGGATCCCCATTAGTTCCTGCCAAGGCAGCGAGCTACTCTTCCTGGGTTTATATGATCCCGTTAGACCTGCCAAGGCAGCAGCACTCTTCCGGGTTTATTATGGATCCCCATTAGTTCCCTGCCAAGGCAGCAGCTCCTCTCTCCTGGGGTGTTATTATGGATCCCCCATTAGTTCCTGCCAAGGCGCAGCTACTCTTCCTGGGTTTATTATGGATCCCCGTTAGTCCTGCCAAGACAGCAGCTACTCTTCCTGGGGTTTATTATGGATCCCCATTAGTTCCTGCCAAGGCCAGCAGCTCCTCTTCCTGGGTTTATTATGGATCCCCATTAGTTCCTGCCAAGGCGCAGCTACTCTTCCTGGGTTTATTAATGGATCCCCGTTAGTCCTGCAAGGCAGCAGCTACTCTTCCTGGGTTTATTATGGACCCCATAGTTCCTGCCAAGCAGCAGCTACTCTTCCTGGGTTTATTATGGATCCCCAGTTAGTCCTGCCAAGGCAGCAGCTCCTTTCTGGGGTTTATTATGGATCCCATTAGTTCCTGCCAAGGCAGCAGCTACTCTTCCTGGGGTTTATTATGGATCCCATAGTTCCTGCCAAGGCAGCAGCTACTCTTCCCTTGGGGTTTATTATGGGTCCCCATTAGTTCCTGCCAAGGCAGCAGCTACTGTTCCTGGGTGTCCAGCAAAATGAAGGGAGTTTATACATTTTAAAAACATTACAAATACATTCACAACACACAGTGTGCCCTCAGGCCCCTACTCCACCACTACCACATATCTACAGATACTAAATCCATCTGTATTATGTGTGTGTGTGTAGTGTGTATGTTATTATATGTGTGTGTATGTATGCATGTGTCTGTGCCTATGTTGTGTTGCTTCACAGTCCCCCCGCTGATGTCCATAAGGTTTTTATCTGAGGTGAAGTCCCATGAAGTCCCTGTCTCTAGATCTCTGAGATATAATTGTATATCCTGGGGAAGAGTATAAAACGATTTATAGAGTGTTGAACATTTTCCAAGAGGACAGTGGACTCCATTATTGGGAAATGACATAAAATATATGGAACTACCCAGACTCTGCCTAGAGGCTGGACGTCCAGACCAAACTGAGCAACTGGGCAAGAAGGACCTTGGACCTTGGTAGGTAACCAAGAACCCAATGACCACTCTGACAGAACTACAGAGTTCTTTGGCTGAGATGGGAGAACCTGCCAGAAGCACAAGTCTCTACAGAATCACCAATCTGGGCTTTATGGGAGAGTGGCAAGACGGAAGCCACTCCTGAGAAAAAGGCCCTCGACAGCACACTTGGAGTTTTTAAAATGTATGCGAAAGACTCGTTGAGGGAGAGGTTGTTGTCCTGGCACCACACGGCCAGGTCTCTGACCTCCTCCCTATAGGCTGTCTCGTCGTTGTCAGGTCTCTGACCTCCTCCCTATAGGCTGTCTCATCGTTGTCGGGTCTCTGACCTCCTCCCTATAGGCCGTCTCGTCGTTGTCGGTGATCGGGCCCTACCACTGTCGTGTCATCGGCAAACTTAATAATGTGTGTTGGAGTCGTGCCTGGCCGTGCAGTCATGAGTGAACAGGTAGTACAGAAGGGGACTGAGCACGCACCCCTGAGGGGCCCCTGTGTTGAGGATCAGCGTGGCGGATGTGTTGTTACCTACCCTTACCACCTGGGGGCGACAGTCATTGTAAACAAGAATTTGTTCTTAACTGACTTGCCTAGTTAAATTAAGGTAAAATAAAAATTGTAGTTCATCGATTTTATTTTTCAATGATTGCATGTTGGCCAATAGAACGGATGGCAGTGGGGGTTTATTCGCTTGCCTACGAATTCTCAGAAGGCAGCCCGACCTCCGCCCCCTTTTTGTCCGTATTTTCTTCTAGCAGTATGACTGGGATTTGGGTCTGTTCCTGGGAAAGCAGTATGACTGGGATTTGGGTCTGTTCCTGGGAAAGCAGTATGACTGGGATTTGGGTCTGTTCCTGGAAAGCAGTATGACTGGTGATTTGGGTCTGTTCCTGGGAAAGCAGGTATGGACTGGGATTTGGGTCTGTTCCTGGGAAGCAGTATGACGGGATTTGGGTCTGTTCCTGGGAAAGCAGTATGACTTGGATTTGGGTCTGTTCCTGGAAAGCAGTATGACTGCGATTTGGGTCTGTTCCTGGGAAAGCAGCTATGCACTGGATTTGGGTCTGTTCCTAGTAAGCAGGTATGACTGGAGTTTGTGTCTGCTTCCTGGAACAGAACCCAAATTTCCCAGTCATACTGCTTTCCCAGGAACAGACCCAAATCCCAGTCATACTGCTTTCCCAGGAACAGACCCAGCATTCCAGTCATACTGGCTTTCCCACGAACAGACCCAAATCCAGTCATTACTGCTTTCCCCAGGAACAGACCCAAATTCCCAGTCATACTGCTTTCCCAGGAAACAGACCCCAAATCACAGTCATACTGCTTTCCCAGGAACAGACCCAAATCCCAGTCATACTGCTTTCCCAGGAACAGACCCAATCCCAGTCATACTGCTTTCCCAGGAACAGACCCAAATCCCAGTTTCATTACTGCTGAACGAAAATACGGACAAAAAGGGGGCGGAGGTCGGCTGCCTTCTGAGAATTCGTAGGCAAGCGAATAAAAACCCCACTGCCATCCGTTCTATTGGCCAACATGCCAATCATTGAAAAATAAAATCGATGAACTACAATTTTTATTTTACCTTAATTTAACTAGGCAAGTCAGTTAAAACAAATTCTTGTTTACAATGACTGTCGCCCCCAGGTGGTAAGGGTAGGTAACAACACATCCGCCACGCTGATCCTCAACACAGGGGCCCCTCAGGGGTGCGTGCTCATCCCCTTCTGTACTACCTGTTCACTCAAATGACTGCACGGCCAGGCACGACTCCAACACACATTATTAGTTTGCCGATGACACGACAGTGGTAGGGCCCGATTCACCGACAACGACGAGACGGCCTATAGGAGGAGGTCAGAGACCCGACAACGATGAGGACAGCCTATAGGGAGGGAGGTCAGAACCTGACAACGACGAGACAGCCTATAGGGAGGAGGTCAGAGACCTGGCCGTGTGGTGCCAGGACAACAACCCTCTCCTCAACGAGTCTTCGCATACATTTTAAAAACTCCAAGTTGTGCTGTCGAAGGGCCTTTTCTTCAGGAGTGGCTTCCGTCTTGCCACCTTCCCATTAAAGCCCAGATTGGTGATTCTGTAGTAGACTTGTGCTTCTGGCAGGTTCTTCCCATCTCAGCCAAAGAACTCTGTAGTTCTGTCAGAGTGGTCATTGGGTTCTTGGTTACCTACCAAGGTCCAAGGTCCTTCTTGCCCAGTTGCTCAGTTTGGTCTGGACGTCCAGCCTCTAGGCCAGAGTCTGGGTAGTTCCATATATTTTATGTCATTTTCCCAATAATGGAGTCCACTGTGCCTCTTGGAAAATGTTCAACACTCTATAAATCGTTTATACTCTTCCCCAGGATATACAATTATACTCAGAGATCTAGAGACAGGGACTTCATGGGACTTCACCTCAGATAAAAACCTTATGGCATCAGCGGGGGGACTGTGAAGGCAACACAAACATAGGCACAGACACATGCATACATACACACACATATAATAACATACACACTACACACACACACATAATACAGATGGATTTAGTACTGTAGATATGTGGTAGTGGGTGAGTAGGGGCCTGAGGGCACACTGTGTGTTGTGAATGTATTGTAATGTTTTAAAATTGTATAAACTGCCCTTCATTTTGCTGGACCCCAGGAGAAGAGTAGCTGCTGCCTTGGCAGGAACTAATGGGACCCATAATAAACCCCAGAAAGAGTAGCTGCTGCCTTGGCAGGAACTAATGGGGATCCATAATAAACCCCAGGAAGAGTAGCTGCTGCCTTGGCAGGAACTAATGGGATCCATAATAAAACCCCAGGAAGAGGAGCTGCTGCCTTGGCAGGGGAACTAATGGGATCCATCAATAAACCCAGGAAGAGTAGCTGCTGTCTTGGCAGGAACTAACGGGGATCCATAATAAACCCCAGGAAGGAGTAGCTGCTGCCTTGGCAGGAACTAACGGGATCCATTAATAAACCCCAGGAAGAGTAGCTGCGCCTTGGCAGGAACTTATGGGATCCATAATAAACCCCAGGAAGAGGAAGCTGCTGCCTTGGCAGGAACTAATGGGGAATCCATAATAAACCCCAGGAAGAGTAGGCTGCTGTCTGGCAGGAACTAACGGGGATCCATAATAAACCCCAGGAAGAGTAGCTGCGGCCTTGGCAGGAACTAATGGGATCCATAATAAACCCCAGGAAGAGGAGGCTGCTGCCTTGGCAGGAACTAATGGGGATCCATAATAAACCCAGGAAGAAGTAGCTGCTGCCTTGGCAGGAACTTAACGGGGATCCATAATAAACCCCAGGAAGAGTAGCTTCTTGCCTTGGCAGGAACTAAATGGATCCATAATAAACCCAGGAAAGAGTAGCTGCTGCCTTGCAGGAACTAATGGGGATCCATAATAAACCCCAGGAAGAGTAGCTGCTGCCTTGCAGGAACAATGGGATCGATAATAAACCCCAGGAAGAGTAGCTGCCTCCTTGGAGAAATATTATTGGGATCCATAATAAACCCAGGAAGAGTAGCTTCCAGGAAGTTCTTCTCCTCCCCTCCCCCTCTCCTCTCCTCTCCTCCCTCCTCTCCTCCCCCAAGCATTCACCTCGCTTGGGTGAGTAACCAGTTAGAAGTCCTCTCCCTCCCCCCTCTCCTCCCCGTTCCCCTTCCTCTCTCTTCCTCCTCCCCTTCCTTCCTGCTCCTTCCCTCTTCTCTTTCCTCCCCCAGCCTCACCTCCGCTGGTTGCTAGTAACCATAGAAGTTCTCTCCCTCTCCTTCTCCTGCTCCTCTCCTCCTCCCCTCTCACTCTCTTCCTCCCTCACCTCCCCCAGGCCGAACCTCATCTCTCTTTCTTTTTTTT
>NW_019951120.1:0-6607 GCF_002910315.2 Salvelinus sp. IW2-2015 | reverse complement strand
GCTCGTGTCCAAGGGTCCTAGGGCGTCTAGTCCAGGGTCCCAACAGGGCTCTAGTCAGGGTCACAGGGTTGTGGCTTCTAGTCCAGGGTCCACAGGGTCTTAGTCCAGGGTCCACAGGGCTCTAAGTCCAGGGTCCACAGGGCTCTAGACCAGGGTCCACAGGGCTCTAGACCAGGGTCCACAGGGCTCTAGTCCAGGGTCCATGTAGTGCACTATATTGAGGATAGGATACCATTTGGGATGCATCCTAGGTCAGTGTTTACCTGATCACTCATCATTTACATAGGAACAAAACATTCAGAGGCTATGGGGCGGTCCCATTTCATCGGTTCACTTCAATCTAACAAATAAATGAGGATATACTGAATATCTATATCACAACTCCCTGGTCTGAGATTAAAAACATCATATTTAACAAGTGTGTTCATTTACAGAGATCATTCCTTGTGCCTTTGTTCACCGCTGTCCAGCTGCCCTGATTGAAATGACTGCTATTAGTTCACTAAATAATCTATATATTTTATCAATACCTTCTTCTCAGCACTGACCACAAGAGGTTCAGAAAACACTAGGTCAAAGATCAGAAAACTCCATGTCTCAGGTCTAGGAGCAGGTCTAGGAGCAGGTCTAGGAGCAGGTCAAGGAGCAGGTCAAGGAGCAGGTCAAGGAGCAGGTCAAAGATCAGAAAACTCCATGTCTCAGGTCTAGGAGCAGGTCAAGGAGCAGGTCTAGGAGCAGGTCAAGGAGCAGGTCTAGGAGCAGGTCAAGGAGCAGGTCTAGGAGCAGGTCTAGGAGCAGGTCTAGGAGCAGATCAAGGAGCAGGTCTAGGAGCAGATCAAGGAGCAGGTCAAGGAGCAGGTCTAGGAGCAGGTCTAGGAGCAGGTCAGCTCCTCAGAGGGTTAGACAGGCACTGCTGTCACTTTCCACAACTCCTGAAAAAGAGAAAGTCTGACGTCGGAATTGGAGTTGATGACAACGCAATATATAAAAGACTGTAAATACCCAACTTGAAGCAACCACATATTTAGCCATGGAGCATGTTCTGATTGGCCAGTGAGGGGGTCATGCCTCAACACTCAACTTATTCATTAAAACCAAGCCCTTTCGCGCCACCGCCCGCTCTTGCGCTCATAATTCCGGCTGTGAAAATAGCTAAAATATTTCCACCCTGGACCTATAGTGCTTCCCCAGCGCTAAGATGTACCATTGTGTTAAGCTTTGAAGATTTACCATTGTGTTAAGCTTTACCATTGTGTTAGCTCTGTAGATTTTACATGGTGTTAGCTGAGTAGATTTACATGGTGTTAGCTGAGTAGATTTACCATGGTGTTAGCTGAGTAGATTTACCATGGTGTTAGCTGTTAGCTGAGTAGTTTCCATGGTGTTAGTGAGTAATTTACATGGTGTTAGCTGAGTAGTTTACCATGGTGTTAGCTGGTAGATTTACCATGGTGTTAGCTGAGTAGATTTCCCATGGTGTTAGCTGAGTAGATTTACCATGGTGTTAGCTGAGTAGATTTACCATGGTGTTAGCTGAGTAGATTTACCATGGTGTTAGCTGAGTAGATTAACCATGGTGTTAGCTGAGTAGATTTACCATGGTGTTAGCTGAGTAGATTTACCATGGTTGTTAGCTGAGTAGATTTACCATGGTGTTAGCTGAGTAGATTTACCATGGTGTTGCTGAGTAGATTACCATGGTGTTAGCTGTGAGATTTACCATGGTGTTGCTTGTAGATTTACCATTGCGTTAGCTCTGTAGAGTTACCATTGCGTTAGCTCTGTAGAGTTACCATTGCGTTAGCTTTGTGGAGTTACCATTGCGTTAGCTTTGTAGAGTTACCATTGTGTTAGCATTGTAGAGTTACCATTGTGTTAGCATTGTAGATTACCATTGTGTTGCTCTGTAGTTACCATTGTGTTAGCTTTGTAAATAGAGCCCTCAGTCTCAGTGTAGTGGATATAAAGATATAGTACCAGAAACATACTTTTGGTTTAGGATATAGTACCAGAAACATACTGTTGGGTTTAGGATATAGTACTAGAAACATTCTGTTGGGTTTAGGATATAGTACAAGAACATTTGTTGGGTTTAGGATATAGTACTAGAAACATACTGTTGGGTTTAGGATATAGTACTAGAAACATTCTGTTGGGTTTAGGATATAGTACAAAGAAACATTCTGTTGGGTTTAGGAATATAGTACTAGAAACATACTGTTGGTTTAGGATATAGTACCAGAAACATCTGTTGGGTTTAGGATATAGTACTAGAAACATTCTGTTGGGTTTAGGATATAGTAAAAGAAACATTCTGTTGGGTTTAGGATATAGTATAGAACTACTGTTGGGTTTAGGATATAGTACTAGAAACATTCTGTTGGGTTTAGGATATAGTACAAGAAACATTCTGTTGGGTTTAGGATATAGTACTAGAAACATACTGTTTGGGTTTAGGATATAGTACTAGAAACATTCTGTTGGGTTTAGGATATAATACTAGAAACATTCTGTTGGGTTTAGGATATAGTACTAGAAACATACTGTTGGGTTTAGGATATAGTACAGAAACATTCCTGTTGGGTGGATATTACTAGAAACATTCTGTTGGGTTTAGGATATGTACCAAAACATTCTGTTAGGGTTAGGATATAGTTACTAGAAACATTCTGTTGGTTCAGGATATAGTACTAGAAACATACTGTAAGGTTTAGGAATATAGTACGTAGACATTCTGTTGGGTTTAGGATAATAGTACTAGAACATTCTGTTGGGTTTAGGATTATGTACAGAAACATTCTGTTGGGTTTAGGAATATACTAGAAACATTCTGTTGGGTTAGGATATAGTACTAGAAACATTCTGTTGGTTTAGTATAGTACTAAAAACATTCTGTTGGGTTTAGGATATAGTACTAGAAACATACTGTTGGGTTTAGGATATAGTACTAGAAACATACTGTTGGGTTTAGGAATAGTACTAGAAACATACTGTTGGGTTTAGGATATAGTACTAGAAACATACTGTTGGGTTTAGGATATAGTACTAGAAACATTCTTGGGTTTAGGATATAGTACTAGAAACATTCTGTTGGGTTTAGGATATAGTACTAGAAACATTCTGTTGGGTTTAGGAATATGTACTGAGAAACATTCTGTTGGGTTTAGGATATAGTATAGAAACATTCTGTTGGGTTTAGGATATAGTACTAGAAACATCTTGTTGGTTTAGGATATAGTACTAGAAACATACTGTTGGGTTAGGATATAGTACTAGAAACATACTGTTGGGTTAGGATATAGTACTAGAAAATACTGTTGGGTTAGGATATAGTACTAGAAACATATGTTGGGTTTAGGATATAGTACTAGAAACATTCTGTTGGGTTTAGGGATATAGTATAGAAACATTCTGTTGGGGTTAGGATATAGTACTAGAAACATTCTGTTGGTTTAGGATATAGTACTAAAAACATCTGTGTTTAGGATATAGTACTAGAAACATTCTGTTGGTTGGATATAGTACTAGAAACATCTGTAAGGGTTTGGATATAGTACTAGAAACATTCTGTTGGGTTAGGATATAGTACTAGAAACATTCTGTTGGTTTAGGATAATAATAGAACATACTGTTGGTTTAGGATATAGTACTAGAAACAAGTTCTGTTGGGTTTTAGGATATGTACTGAAACATTCTGTTGGGTTTAGGAATAGTACTAGAAACATCTGTTAGGGTTAGGATATAGTACTAGAAACATTCTGTTGGGTTTGGGATATAGTACCAGAAACATTCTGTTGGGTTTAGGATATATACCAGAAACATTCTGTGGTTTGGATACGTACTAGAATTCTGTTGGTTTAGGATATAGTACTAGAAACTTCTGTTGGGTTTAGGATATGTACTAGAAACATACTGTTGGATAGGGTTTTCTAGGTTCAGTAAAGTGTGTATGTGAACTGGTGTTGTGTGTGTCTCTCACCAGTTGCTCTATGCGCTCATACAGCAGGCACTGGTGGAAGAGGGTGTGACCTGCTCCACTGTGAAGCATGTCCGTCCGTCCTTAGCTCCTGCATTCACACAGACAGTGGCGGAAATGGTTGTAGGCTCGCATGAATATTCCATGTTCTCAGAGGAAGTTCACCTGGGGAACACACACACGTAGGCAAGACACACACACAACACACACACACCACACACACACACACACACACACACACACACACACACACACACACACACACACACAACACACACACACAACACACACACACACCCCACACAAAAAACTGTAATTACAAGAGTGGCACATGAGCTAGATTCATTTTTACCATTAGGCATAAATCTATATATACAAGACCCGAGGGTCACTCTAACAGAGCTCAGAGTTCCTCTGTGGAGATGGGCGAAACTTCCAGAAGGACAACCATCCCTGCAGCATCCACAATCAGGCCTTTATGATAGGGTGGCAGCCAGAACGAAGCCACTCCTCAGTAAAAGGCACACGAACGAGCCCGCTTGGAGTTTTCCAAGAGGCACCCTAAAGCCGTCCAGACAATGAGAAACAAGATTCTCTGGTCTGATGAAACCAAGATTGAACTCTTTGGCCGGAATGCCAAGAATCACGTCTGGAGGAAACGCTGGCATTATCCCTACGGTGAAGCATGGCGGTGCAGTATCCTGATGTGCAGATGTTTTTTAGCAGGAGGGATGGGAGACCAGTCAGGATCGAGGGAAAGATGAACGGGAGCAAGTACAGAGAGATCCTTGAATGAAACCTGCTCAGAGCGCTCGGACACAGGACTGGGGCGAAGTCCAACAGGACAATGACCCTAAGCAGGGTCTTAGAACAAGTCTCTGAATGTCCTTGAGTGGCCCAGACTTGAACCCGATCAGGATATCTCTGGAGGAACCTGAAAATAGCTGTGCAGCAACACTCCCCATCCAACCTGACAGAGCTTGCGAGATCTGCAGAGAAGAATGGAGAAAACTCCCCAAATACAGGTGTGCCAAGCTTGTAACTTCATACTCAAGCTGTAATCGCCTAACCAGTTTTTGCTTGTTTATTATTGGTAATGTGTGTAGATTGATGAGGGAAAAATAAAATGAAATCAATTTTAGAATAAGGCTGTAATGTAACAAATGTGGAAAAAGTCAATTGACCTGAATTCTTACCGAAGGCACTGTATGTTACCTCTTCTCTATAGACAGGTATGTTACGTCTTCTCTATAACAGTATGTGTACAGGTATTTACCTCTTCTCTATAGACAGGTATGTACCTCTTCTATAGACAGTATGTAGTCAGGTATGTTACCTCTTCTCTATAGACAGGTATGTTACCTCTTTCTCTATAGACAGGTATGTAGTACAGGTATGTTACCTCTTCTCTATAGACAGGTATGTAGACAGTATGTTACTCTTCTTCTATAGACAGGTATGTTTACTTCTTCTCCTATAGACAGGTATGTTACCTCTTCATCTATAGCAGGTATGTTATAAACAGGTATGTACTCTTCTCTATAGAACAGGTTAGTTACCTCTTCTCTACATAGACAGGTATGTAGTACAGGTATGTTCCTCTTCTCTATAGACAGGTATGTAGTACAGGGTTGTACTCTTCTCTATAGACAGGTATGTAGTACAGGTATGTTACCTCTTCTCTATAGACAGGTATGTAGAAGGTGTGTACCTCTTCTCTATAGACAGGTATGTTCCTTTCTCTATGCCTATGTAGACAGGTATGTTACTCTTCTTAAGACAGGTATTAGTACAGTTGTTACCTCTTTCTCTATAGACAGGTATGTAGTACAGGTATGTTACCTCTTCTCTATAGACAGGTATGTAGTACAGGTATGTTACCTCTTCTCTATAGACAGGTATGTAGTACAGGTATGTTACCTCTTCTCTATAGACAGGTATGTAGTACAGTGTATGTTTACCTCTTCTCTATAGACAGGTATGTAGTAGCAGGTATGTTACCTCTTCTCTATAGACAGTATGTAGTACAGGTATGTTACCTCTTCTCTATAGAACAGGTATGTAGTACGGTATGTTACGCTTTCTATAGACAGGTATGTAGTACAGATGTTCTTTCTCTATAGACAGGTATGTAGTACAGGTATGTTACCTCTTCTCTATAGACAGGTATGTAGTACAGGTATCGTACCTTTCTCTCTATAGAAGGTAGTAGTACAGGTATTGTACCTCTCTCTATAGAAGGTATGTAGTACAGGTATGTTACCTCTTCTCTATAGACAGGTATGTAGTACAGTATGTTACTCTTCTCTATAGACAGGTATGTAGTACAGGTAGTTACCTCTTCTCTATAGAAGGTACTTAGATACAGGTATGTTACCTCTTCTTATAGACAGGTAGTAGTAAGGTAGTTACGCTTTCTCTATAGACAGGTATGTAGTACAGGGAGACGGAGGTTGTTACAGATCCTGTACAGAGTTCGGAACAGCGCGTCTGTCAGATCGTCATCGTAAGCACACTGGAACAAATGATAATAACATACAGTTTATTACCATTAATATTCACAGAGATCATTCAGCACCATACTATCTGTGTTCTGTACCTGTAGTCTGCTCTGAGTGCTAGTGAATTAGC
>NW_019951119.1:0-6614 GCF_002910315.2 Salvelinus sp. IW2-2015 | reverse complement strand
GGTGACTCCAAACAAAAGTACTGAGTAAAGGGTCTGAGAAACTTATGTAAATAATTGCATTTCCGGGGTTTTTGCTAGCATTTCTAAAAAACCAGTTTTTCTTGTCCATTACGAGTATTGTGTGTAGACCTGATGTGGTGGGGGGGGACAAGTAATACATTTTTAGTGTGACAAAAAAGCGTCTGAATTCTTTCGAGTACACTGGAGGCTCACAGGGATATTGGTATACACAGTACTCAGTATACAGTACCAATGGTATACACAGTACTCCACCAATTATATGGTTTCTCTCATGCTTCTTCTATTCCCCCTAAAGTATGTGTGTGTATACATTTTACATTAATGCACTGTACTTTAAGCTTTAAAACATCAGTTTTCTCTGCCCCATTGGCAAAATGTTAGAAATTGCTCAACATTTTCTTGAATACTTTAACATTTTCTCAGATGCCAAGCGCAGGCATTTACAATGTTCCGTCCAGCCCGAGACTTGATTCGTCCGCCATGCACTGCAGGAACTCATAATAAAAGACCTTGTATGTTTTTTTATTTTTTATTTTTAAAGTTTTTTTTAGCCTTTATTTAACCAGGAAGGGCTCATTTGAGATTTAAAATCTCTTTTCAAGAGCGTCCTGGCCAAGATAGCAGCACCAAGTCATTACAAAAATTACAGACAGACAACATGAAAAAACTAACAAGTAATCTAGTAAAAACCATAGAATTCACAAGAGATATAACAAAATTAAAAAACATTGACAGGTCAGGGAAATCAGTCTCAAGATCCTTCATCATTGATTAAAAACACCAATCGGGACAAGTTCTTCCAGTTTAAAATTTGGTAAGGTGTTCCAAGACATGGCGCAGAGTACATAAAAGACCTTTTACCAAATTCAGTTCGGACATTTGGAACAGTTAGCAGGATAAAGTCCAGCGAACGAAGAGAGTACCCACCACATTTCGGAACAATAAAAATGCCAAATAAAATGGTAGTAAACCCAAAATGCTTTAAAAATAAAAGTATACCAGTGACTGAGCCTACGATTGACTAGGGAAGGGCCAGCCAACCCTGGTATACAAAGTGCATGGTGCGTAAGGGTTTGCAGTTTAAAATAAATCTGAAAGTGCCTGGTAAAGGGTGTCAATTTGATCTCAAACACTGAGCGGAAGCATTCATATATAAAATATCCCCATAGTCTAGTAAAGCATAAATGTAGCTGATACTAGCCTCCCTTCTGGCTTCAAAAGAAAACACGCCTTATTCCTAAAATAAAAAATCCCAATTTCAGATTTAATTGTTTGTAAGTTGTTAAATATGCAATTTAAAAGAAGCCGTCATCAATTAACATTCCAAGGATATTTATATGAGGTTACAACCTCAATCTCCTTGCCCTGACAGGTGTAATAGGTGAAAGGTTCAGAGGTCTATTTCTTGCATTAGAAAACACCATTAGTTTAGTTTTGCAGTATTGAGGATTAGCTTCAATTGACACAAGGTATGTTGAACAGTATAAAAACGCAGTTGCAAGTTCTGGAAAGCTTTTGTAAGAGACAAGGCACAACAGTAAATTAACATATCATCAAGCATAAAAATTAAGTTGTACATTTTTGTCTAAATCATTTATATAAATATGAAATAAGAGGGACCAAGTACAGAGGCCTTGGCACAACCATTAAAGACAGACAATTTAACAGACATAAGCCCATCAAATTGAGTGCACTGAGTTCAATCAAACAGATAGTTAGCAAAACCATGCAACCGCATGCTCCGAAAGAACCTACTCTCGACCAATCTTGCCTCAGTATAGCATGATCAACTGTATTAAAACCTTAGAGAGACAATAGAAAATGGACACAGTGCTGTATTTTCAGGGCTTCCAGTGATATCATTTAAAACCTTCATGGCTGCTGTAATTGTGCTATGCTTCTTCCTAAAGGCTAAAAGTTTCCTAGAGGCTAAGAAGTTTGACCAGCTCTCACTGGTTCATCCACACAGGGTTGGACAGAGACAGAGGACCCTGGTTCATCCAGACAGGGTTGGACGAGACAAGGACCCTGGTTCATCCACACAGGGTTGGACAGAGACAGAGGACACTGGTTCTCCACACAGGTTTGACAGAGACAGAAGACACTGGTTCATCCACACAGGGTTGTACAAGACAGAGGAACACTGTTCGTTCCACACAGGGTTGTACAGAGACAGAGGACACTTTGCATCCACACAGGTTGACAGAGACAGAGGACACTGGTTCATCCACACAGGGTTGGACAAGAGACAGAGGACACCTGGTCATCCACACAGGGTTGGACAGAGACAGAGACACTGGTTCCCACACAGGGCTTTACAGAGACAGAGACACTGGTTCATCCACACAGGGTTGACAGAGACAGAGGACACTTCGTCCACACAGGGTTGTACAGAGACAGAGACACTGGTTCATCCACAACAGGGTTGGACAGAGACAGAGGACACTGTTCATCCACACAGGGATGGTACAGAGACAGAGGACACTGTTCATCCACACAGTGGTTGGACAGAGACAGAGGACACTGGTTCCGTCACACACAGGTGTACAGAGACGAGGACACTGGTTCATCCACACAGGTGGACAGAGACAGAGACACTGGTTCATCCACACAGGTTGGACAGAGACCAGAGACCCTGTTCATCCACACAGGGTTGGACAGAGACAGAGGACACTGTGTTCGGTCCACACAGGCTGTACAGAGACAGAGGACACTGGTTCATCCACACAGGTATGTACAGAGGACAGAGGACACTGGTTCGTCCACACAGGCCGTTGTACAGAGACAGAGGACACTGTTCATCCACACAGCTGTTACAGAGACAGAGGACACTGGTTCATCCACACAGGGTGACAGAGACAAGGACACTGGATTCAATCCACACAGGTTGGACAGAGGACAGAGACACTGGTTCATCCACACAGGTTGGACAGAGACAGAGGACACTGTTCATTCCACACAGGTTGACAGAGACAGAGGACACTGGTATCCACACGTGGACAGAACAGAGGACACTGGTTCATCCACACAGGGTTGGACAGAGACAGAGGACACTGGTTCATCCACACAGGGTTGGACAGAGACAGAGGACACTGGTTCATCCACACAGGGTTGGACAGAGACAGAGGACACTGAATCAAACAGCCTACCAGATGATACAAAGTGCTCATTGAAACACTTCAGCATTTCAGTTTTGTCATATAGAGTCCTTCAAAACACATGACGGTAATTCATTAASATTACTGTTACCAGACATAGACTTAATAGCATTCCAAAACATTCTAGGGTCATTCAGGTTATCAGTGGTAACAGACATAAAATATTCAGACTTCCTGAGAAGAAAATAACACTTGTTTCGTAACTGCCTAAAAATAAGCCAATCAGCATCGGAACATGATTTCCTTGCTTTAGCCAATGTTTGATTATGGTCATGAATAATCAAGACAGTTCAGAAGAGAACCATGGATTATCCCGCCCTTTAACCCTGAACCTGCGGAATGGGGCATGTTTGTTTACTATTTGGAAAAACCCATCATGAAAGAATATCCAGGCAGTTTCCACATCAGGGATAAAATCAATCTTGCTCCAGTCAAAATRAAACAAATCATGAAAGAAAGCCTGCTCATTAAAACACTTCAAATTTCTCTTACGAATAAAACKTGGRTTTGTCTTAGGAACCTTAGTATTTCTAACAGCAACAACAGCACAATGGTCACTTAAATCATTACAAAAAACACCAACCGCAGAATATTTATGTGKAACATTTTGTTAAATATCAAATCAATCAGGGTAGATTTATCTGGGCATTTAAATGTAAGTTATTTTTTAGCACACTTAAGTTATGTTATGATTATGATGGGGGTCCCTGAAGAAAAACTTAGAGAACCCCAGCAAACAGTCAATGGGAGATTTTAGCAGGAAAGAAAGAGTCCTTCCCGTTTCTGGTGTGTTTTGTGGCGATGACACTGACAGTAAATGGAGGGAACTGGCTCATCTCTTTCAGAAACATGTTTATACATTGATAAGCTGGGGGGAAGCATTGTGTGTAGAATTATCCTAATGTCTCTGACATTTTAATATATTTTTGTGTGAATACAATACATATCCATCTTTTTGAGAAACTCTCTTACGATGATACATTTAGGAAAATACCCCCTGTCCTCTCAGGTGGCTGGCCTCCTGTCCTCTCAGGTGGCTGGCCTCCTGTCCCTACCTAGTCCTAACCTGGTCCCAGTAACTACTGACTACTAACCCTACCTAGTCCTTACCTGGTCCCAATAACTACTAACCCTACCTAGTCCTAAACTGGTCCCAGTAACTACTGACTACTAACCCTACCTAGTCCTAACCTGGTCCCAGTAACTACTAACCCTACCTAGTCCTTACCTATCCTTACCTGGTCCCAGTAAAAACTATTAACCCTACCGTAGTTCTAACCTGGTCCTCAGTAACTACGGACTACGTAACCCTACCTTTACTCCTTACCTGGTCCCAATAACACTAAACCCTAACACTAAGTCCTTACCTTGGTCCCAAAACTACTAACTAATAACCCTACATAAACCTTACTTGGTCCCAGTAAACCGATCAGCGGGAGATTACAGATGCAGGCCACTTGAGAGGACAGCCGAGGCCAGCCACCTGAGAGCACAGAGAGCCAGCCACCTTGAGAGACGACAGGAGCCAGCCACCTGAGAGGACAAGGAGGCCAGCCACCTGAGAGGACAGGAGGCAGCCACCTGAGAGGACAGGAGGCCAGCCACCTGGACAGCAGCACCTAGAGGACAGGAGGCCAGCACCTGAGAGACAGGAGGCAGCCACCTGAGAGGTAGGTAGTTTACTGGGACCAGGTTAGGGACTAGGTAGGGTTAGTAGTCAGTAGTTACTGGACCAGGTTAGGACTTAGTATATAGCAGTTATGGGACCAGGTTAGGACTAGGTAGGGTTAGTAGTTACGGACCAGGTTAGGACTAGGTAGGGTTAGTAGTCAGTAGTTACTGGGACCAGGTTAGGACTAGGTAGGGGTTAGTAGTTACTGGACCAGGTTTAGATAGGTAGGGTTGTAGTCAGAGTTACTGGGACCAGGTTAGGACTTAGTTATTCAAGAGTTAGGACCAGGTAGGACTAGGTAGGGTTAGTAGTTACTGGGACCAGGTTAGACTAGGGAGGGTAGTAGTTACTGGGACCAGGTTAGGACTAGGTAGGTTAGCAGTCAGTAGTTACTGGACAGGTTAGAACTAGGTAGGGTTAATAGTTACTGGGACCAGGTTAGGACTAGGTAGGGTTAGTAGTTACTGGGACCAGGTTAGGAACTAGGTAGGGTTAAGTCAGTAGTTACTGGACCAGGTTAGGACTAGGTAGGGTTAGTAGTTACTGGACCAGGTTAGGACTAGGTAGGGTGTAGTAGTTACTGGGACCAGTTTAGGATAGGTAGGTTAGTGTTTACTGGGACCAGGTAGGACTAGTAGGGTTAGATAGTAGTTACTGGGACCAGGTTTAGGACTAGTATGGGTTAGAGTATCTGGGACCAGTTAGGACTAGGTAGGTTAAGTGTAGTTACTGGGACCAGGTTAGGACTAGTAGGGTTAGTAGTTACTGGACCAGGTTAGGACTAGGTTAGGGTTAATGAGTTACTGACTCAGTTGACTAGTAGGTTAAGTTACTGGGACCAGGTTAGGACTAGATAGGGTTAGTAGTTAGTTCTGGGACCAGGTTAGAATGGATAGGGTAATAGTTCTGGGACCAGGTTAGGACTAGGTAGGTTGTAAGTTACTGGGACCAGGTTAGGACTAGGTAGGGTTTAGTAGTTACTGGGACCAGTTAGGACTAGGTAAGGTTAGTTAAGTTACTAGGATGAAAGGACGTAGGAGTTACGTAGTTACTGGACCATTAGACTAGTAGGTTAGTATCAGTAGTTACTGGGACCAGGTTAGAACTAGGTAGGTTAATAGTTCGGACCAGGTTAGGACTAGGTAGGGTTAATAGTTACTGGGACCAGGTTAGGACTAGGTAGGGTTAGTAGTTACTGGGACCAGGTTAGGATAGAGGGTTAGTAGTTACGGGACCAGGTTAGACTAGGTAGAGGTTAGTAATCAGTAGTCTGGACCAGGTAGAGGACTAGTAGGTTTAGTTAGTTGGACCAGGTTAGGACTAGGTAGGGTTAGTAGTTACTGGGACCAGGTTAGGACTAGGTAGGGTTAGTAGTTACTGGGACCAGGTAGGACTAGGTAGGGTATAGTTACTGGGACCAGGTTAGGACTAGATAGGGTTTAGTCAGTAGTTACTGGGAACAGGTAAGAAGTAGGTAGGGTTATAGTTACTGACCAGGTTAGGACTAGGTAGGTGTAGTACAATTATAACAATTTTTAAATTGGACCAGGTTAGAAGTTAGGGTAGTAGTTACTGGGACCAGGTTAGGACTAGTAAGGTTAGTAGTTACTGGGACCAGGTTAGGACTAGGTGGGTTAGTAGTTACTGGGACCAGGTTAGGACTAGGTAGGGTTTAGTAGTTACTGGGACCAGGTTAGGACTAGGTAGGGTTAGTAGTTACTGGACCAGTTGGACTAGGTAGGGTTAGTAGTAACTGGACCAGG
>NW_019951118.1:0-6615 GCF_002910315.2 Salvelinus sp. IW2-2015 | reverse complement strand
CAGACGGGGACACAGATAGTCCGACCATTCTGAGGATTTGTGGGAGAGAAGTTTTGTGGTTCTCTGGGGGTTGAACCCAGATGGACGCTGTCGTCAGGCGACAGTGTGACTGGGTCAGAGGTCCTAACGTGAGGGAGACTTAAGCTAAATCTCTGTTTTTTGTCCTGATTCCCAATGTTACTCAGTAAAAATGAAGTGTCAATCTAGGTGGAGGGGGAGACCAGTAATGGCTGACGTTGTCAGCTAGAGCCAGCTAATTGAACAAGGCTGTGTAGCGCCACTCGCCTACCATACAGGATATGGTGGCTCTGTCGGACAAGGGGAGGAGTTAATGGTGGAAACATGCCCTGATATCAGAGTCTTCAGCCACTCAGGTCGAGAAGTAACATGTTGATCTGTTTCAAGTTAAACACACAATGTTCCAGTCGGAACAGGAAAACACTTGTAAAAGGTTTGAATACCTCAGAACAAAGCACACTGGTTTCTATTAACACTTAAGTCCTGTTCCAATGCGTTTTCTCTTTGAGAATTGTCCATTATTGAGGGGAAGTGAAGCTTTCAGTACGCCTGTGGCGGAATCTTTCCGACTTTCGACATGAATGGTGATTCCGCCTGCCTCTTATGACATCATTCAACTGGCATGTGACCCCCGGGGGACGGCAGAGTTTTGTCAGGTCGGACAAGTTCTGTCCTCTGAGGGATCGGAAGAGCCAGTTCCACATGACATGGATAAAGTGGTGTGGGTGGGGCATGCGGAGATAGGTGAAGAAATGTTCATTTAGTGTGTGTGTGTGTGTGTTGTGTGTGTGTGTGTGGTGTGTCTTGTGTGTGTGTGTGTGGTGTGTGTGTGTTGTGTGTGTTGTGTGTTGTGGTGTGTTGGTTGGGTCTGTGTGTGTGTCGAGATTTATTGAGTTTAATCAAGACCTGAATGCTGAAACAGAAAAGAGAAAGACTAAAGAACACCAAATAAAAACATGGGAATGTTATCTGCAGACAGAAGTCCATGACGCTGAACGGTATTTTTTACCTTAGGCAAGTCAGTTAGTAACAGTATTTCTCATTTACAATCGACGCCTACACCCCAGCAAGAACACGGAAGACCACTGATCAAACTGCCCGAATGTGAAAGCAGCCTGGATTCGCAACCAGGACATGTAGTCTTACATGCCCTTCACTCATAGCAGTGTCTTAGAGCTGCAGCGAAACTCTTGCAGTCAATTAACTGATGAGATTGGTTTGTGTGGTCAATTCTGAATAGTCCCTTAGCAGGGCCCAGCGAGCCTCGACTGTGTAATAATGATGATAATAAGCAATGATTGATTGATGATGATAACTTCTCTCCCTTCGTGGTAGTCTCCTGTGTCTGTATGCAGTGCTTGCTGCCCCCTGTACAGGCATGGCGGTAACCAGAAGGGAAAGCCTGAGTGCTGCTTCGACTGTCTGTCTGCGCTAGGGAGAAGATATGAACACAACGGTAGTCTATCGTAGGGCGTCTGATTCCAACTCATATTTTATGCTCATCCTGATGGTGTGCCTGAGTTTGTACTCCCTTAATTCTTCTTCTTCTCTATCAGGGGTCAGTTTGAGTGTATTCTAGGTGTACAGAGCGGTTCTTGGTCCAACCCTCGATCGTACGGGCCTGCACATCCCCGCTGGTGGATCTTCCTCTCTCTACAGGGACACCTATGGGCGTCATCCTGTCTGTCATCTCAGTTTCCGGGGCAAAGACTTCACAGCCTGCCTGGCCACCTTTTCCTCTACCACCGTCATACGGCCTGGTGAGGTTGTAACTCATAATTGATCATATATAAGAGGTTCTGGACAGAAGATTGAGATTGGTCCATATAAGGATGTGATTTGGTGATTCCCTCATTTCTAATTTACTTTTCGTGTCTCTTTACAGGAAAGCCAATTAACTTCTGAGCTCAGCCTTCCTGCTCCTGCTGTACTAGCTCTGCTTCCTGTGTGCGTGGTTTTTCATTGGCGAGCCAAAGCATGGACGGCATGCGAGACACACTCGTGTTTGGTATAAGCTTTGTGATTCTGCACCCGTCTGCTCAGAGCCGTGGTGGTGACTGGCTCGCCTTCAGGGCACTCTGCCTGGAGAGAACTTGAGAGATAACCTTCAGCACCAGCAGAAGGATGGGTATCTCACTCTGGCAGACTCACCAGGATGAACATCTAGTTTTACTCTATTCTCTGGAATGTAAATTGTTTTCCGTTCAATTGACAAATTATTTGTTATTATGGTAACTGTGCTTGAGTTTTCTTCCACTCCGTTCCTCAGCAGGTGCTGGATCTGTGTACTGTGGCTTGCTTAGTCCACCCACCTGCTGAGAGGAAAAGGGGCAGAGACGGTCGGGGGCCGGAGGGTCGTCCTGGTGTGGGTGTGGCTCTGTTGGTGGCTTTCTCTGGTGCTGGGCTACTCGGCCTGCTGGCCTCCTCTGTCTCTTTAGCCTTCACTGCAGGAAACTCCCAGACAACTTCAAGAGGCAAGTACATCACCTTCACATGCTGTATATTCTGTGCGTGTGACTCCGTCATCCCTGCCTACGTCAGCCTCCTGGAAGTACAACGTACTGTAGAGATCTTGCCATCCTGGGCTCCAGCTATGGCTTGCTGTTCTGTCTGTTTGCTCCAAAGTGTTACATGATCCTTCTGAGACTAGAGAGAAACACCAAGAAACCAAATGGAATGCCAAATATTGAAACCACAAGAAACACATGAGTATCCAGATTAGAAACGCACAAGAAACACATGATGTCCAATTAAGAAACCACCATTGAAAACGCATGTTCCCAATTCAGAAACTAACAAGAACACTGATGTCCATTTAGAAACTTCAAGACACATGAGTGTCCCAATCAGAAAACCCACACGAAAATACATGATGTCCAATTAGAAACCACCAAGCAGCACATGATGTCCATTAGAAGAACACCAGAAACACCGATGTCCCAATTAGAAACTAACAAGAAACACATGATGTTCCATTACAGAAACAGCAAGAAAATGATGTCCCAATTAGAAACCACGCAGAAATAGCTGAAGTCCAATTAAAACCACAAGAAACACAACGATGTCCAATTAAGAAACTAACAGAAACACATGATGTCCAAATAGAACCAACAAGAAATACATGGAGTCAATTAGAAACAACAAGTAAACCTGATTTCCAATTAGAAACCCACTCAAAGAAACACATGATGTCAATTAGTAAACACCAAGAAACAATTGATGTTAATTAGAACAACAAGAAACTAACAATGATAGTCCAATTAGAACCACAAGAACAACATGCGTCCCCAATTGAAACCACCAAGAAATACATGATGTCCATTAGAAATCCAACGAGAAACATATGATGTACAAATAATAACTTAAACATTGCTCATGATCGGGATTAGGGCTGGTTGATATTCATTTCAACAGGGAATGTCAATTCGTTTGTTCAGCTTATATCCTGCTTCACCTTCGATCTATATTCTTGTTAAAATAGTAAAGTTTCTTATAATGTGTCAGAATGATCACGTCTAATATGAACAATACCACTAAAATTACGTAGTGTCCTACTCATGCTGGAAGAGTTAGTATTTAGTGCGTCAACTTACAGACCCCGCCACATGATCCTTCATCACCAAGTCAGTGTGGTGTGTGTGTGTGGGTGTCTGTGTGTGTGTGTGTGTGTGTGTTGTGTGTGTGTGTGTGTGTTGTGTGTGTTTGTGTGTGTGTGTGTGTGTGTGTTGTGTGTGGTGTGGTGCGCCTCTTCGTATACAAAATGAACTGATATACCAAGATAGACAAAGCTGTAATGGTCTTCATTGGTCGCTTCAACACACCGATTAAAGGGTCTGATTACTATGTAATGTTATTTCAGTTTCTTTATTTTTGGTATGCATTCTACATACGAAAAAAAAAAAAAAAAAAAGACTTTTTGTTTAAGGTTCAGTCATGAAACTCTATGAACTACTCAAATCACTTTTATTAGCTATTGTTTACAGGCCCCTCGGCCATATAAGCTTTCTTCACTGAGTTCCGATCTATCGGACCTTTATGCATAATATTAAATTGTGGTGTTTATTTTTAATATTCACATGGAAAAGTTCGACAAGCGCCACTTCCAAAAGTCTTTCGCAGCCATCATGCGGACTCAGTGGGTTGTTCAATGTCTCTGGACCTACTTCACTGTCACAGTCATACTCTGGACCCGTTTGTCCATGGAATAAATGTTGTGGATCCTAATGTTTTTCCTTCATAATCTCGGACTATCGAACCAGCCCATTTTATTTACGTTTGCAATAGCAACAAATAATCTGCTAAGACAGCTAACCAACCGGGCATCAAAAGTTGTGGCTCTAAATTCTCTAGACAACCCAAATGATTCCTTGAATGCCTTCCAGACTCCTCTGCTACCTCAAGGCACGTCAGAAGACAAATCAAGTTTAACCTCACCTCACTGAGGAACTCAATTTAACTTGGCAATACCTATGATGCCAGTTGCACCCAAAAACGTAAAAACTTTGTCATAAGAAACTACTCCTGGTATACGATACCGAGCCTGAAGCAAGCTTCCAGAAAATTGGAACGTAAATGGCGCACACAAATGGAAAGTCTTCTGACAGCTTGGAAAGAAGGTACCTTGTGCACATTGAAGAAGCCCTCACTGCTGCTCGATCATCCTTTTTTTCCAACTTAATTTTGAGGAAAAATATGTAACAATCCGAATTTATTTTTGATAGTGTGTCAAATCTTAACTAAAAAGCAGCATTCCCCAAAGAGAGGATGGCTTTTCACTTCAGACAGTAATACTTCATCGAACTTTTCTGGAGATTGATCTTATGATCATTAATAGCAATACGGACCTCTTTAATAAATCTGCGTATTTCCTAAAGCTCAGTTTTTGCTGAGTCTGCACAACTCTGCCCAGGATCTAGATCAAGAGAGACACTCAAGTGTTTTAGTACTATACTCTTTGACACAATGATGAAAATAATCATGGCTCTTAAACCTTTCAAGTCGCATAATGGACCCTATTCTTATACTATAAAATGAAAGAGCTGCTTCCGGCTTGGCCCTTCCTAGTTTGAACATAATCAACTGCTCTCTATCCACCCGATATGGTACTAAACTCAACTTAATAGGGGCAGTAATAAAGAACTCTTGAAAAAGCAACCTACCAGAAAATGATAAAAAACTATCAGCTACTATCGAATTTTCCATTCCTCTAAAAAAATTGAAAAAGCGTGTTGCGCAGGAAATTCACTGTCTTCCTCGAAGACAACAAATGTATACGAAATGCTTCAGTCTGGTTTAGACCCCATCAAAGCACTGAGACTGCGACTGTACGGTGGTAATGCCTTTTAACTCTCTGGGATATGTGGGAGCGCTAAGCGGCAACCGCCAACATCTAGTAAAAATGCGAGTTCGCAAAATTCAATAAATTACTATAGAAAATTTAATTTTCATTGAAATCACACATGCAATACACCAATTAAAGCTACAACTTGTTGTGAATCCAGCCAACATGTCAGATTTAAAAAAGGCTTTACGGCGAAAGCAAACGATGCTATTATCTGAGGACAGCACCCCAGTAAACAAACACAGACAATCCTATTTCAACCCTCCAGGCGCAACACAAAACACAGAAATAAAGATTTAATTCATGCCTTACCTTCGACAAGCTTCTTCTGTTGGCACTCCAATATGTCCCATAAACATCACAAATGGTCCTTTTGTTCGATTAATTACGTCGATATATATCCAAAATGTCAATTTATTTGGCGTGTTTGATCCAGAAAAACACCAGTTCCAACTTATATCTCAAAATATCTCAAAAGTTACCCGTAAACTTTGCCAAAACATTTCAAACTCCTTTTGCAATACAACTTTAGGTATTTTTTAACGTAAATAATCAATAAAATTGAAGATCTGTGTTCAATACAGGATTAAAACAATCTGTAGATTGGTCATGCGCCTCTAACAAACAGCACCCAACAAGTTACCCTGATTCAAAATGGCCGTACTTCGTCATTACACAAAGGAAAAACCCTCAACCAATTTCTAAAGACTGTTGACATCCAGTGGAAGCAGTAGGAACTTCAAGGTCATTTAGAAATCTGTATTCCCAATGAAAATCCATTGAATAGAGAGTGACCTCAAAAAATGTATCTGAATGGTTTGTCCTCAGGGTTTCGCCTGCTAAATAAGTTCTGTTATACTCACAGACATGATTCAAACAGTTTTAGAAACGTCAGAGTGTTTTCCATCCAAATCTACTAACAATATGCATATCTTCTGGGGATGAGTAGCTGGCAGTTGAATTTGGGTATGCTTTTCATCCAAACGTGAAAATGCTGCACCCTATCATAGAGAAGTTTTAAGAGTGAGATAAATAGGATAAAAACAAAAACAACTATGCTATATATTATATATATATACACTACCATTCAAGAGTTTGGGCTCAGTTAGACATCTCCTTGTTTCAGAAAGAAAAGCAATTTTTTTGTCCATTGAAACAACTTAAAATTGATCAGAAATACAGTGTAGACATTGATCATGTTGTAAATGACTATTGTAGCTGGAAACGGCAGATATTTAATGGAATATCTACGTAGG
>NW_019951117.1:5055-6615 GCF_002910315.2 Salvelinus sp. IW2-2015 | reverse complement strand
ACAGCTGAGAAGTTTAGGCTCAAACGTCAAGGTTCTTAGTTGTTACGAAAATTGACCCACGATGTGTTTACTTCGTGAATGCAACGTCATCTCACTGACTCTAGCTTTATATTATGAGTCACTTGGCTCATCAACATCATGAGCTCAGTAACGCACAAACCTTGAAAGGTCAACTTTAGGCAACAAATCCAAACAAGGTCAAGGTTAGGGTTATGGGATATGATACTCWAAATTTGATACAGTAAAGTAACTTCTCTCTTTTGATTAGTTCCTTAGCAGACAAAAGGCTGTTTATTCGTGATGACGCTCATTACACTTTAATAGGAGGCATGCAATTCATCTGTTAAGAAATGCTCTGTGATGAGCGTCACTATCTTACTCTCCTTTACTTAGACTTTATTTTTATTAAATAATAATAATTAGTGTCCTACTTCACACATGTACAAGTGTGTGTTATACACATGTCAAATGGAAATGTGTTTTTTTGCATATCCCACTCCCCTTGATACACCCTCGGAGAGTGGGGTCACATATCAGCCATTATTGGCACCAACCCTGGAGCAATTAGGATTAAGAGCCTTGCTCAAAGGCTCATCGACAGATTTTTCACCCAGTCAGCTCAGGGATTAAGTGTCTTGCTCAAGGGCACATCGGCAGATTTTTTCACCCAGTCGGCTATGGGATTCGAACCAGCAACATTTCAGTTACTGGCCCATCGCTCTTAACTGCTAGGCTACCTAAAAATGTATGTATTTATATGCAAATCCTTGTGTCCTTGTGAGGTTATATTTTGCTATTCATTCTCTGTCTATACTTGGAAGACCTTGGACACCAATATATAAAATAACTGTTCAGTGGTTATCAGAGAGTTATTTGAGATATTTAAGGCAATGCTTTGAGGGAATTGCCTGCATTTGCATATTCCCAGAGGGTGAAAAAATCATAATGACGTAATTTCAACCAGTTTTGCCTGCTGGGTTACCGCCATGCTTTTATAAAGATGTACAGTGATGCCTTTTTAATGCTACCATTAACATGATGCCTTTTTAATGCTATCATTAGCATGACATAACATGTATGACATGACAACAAAGATTTAATATAAGTAGCATAATGCTGTTATGGTATTTAACATGGCAAACATTTGGAAAACAGATTTTCTCTCCATGCACATTAACAAGGTAATATGGAAACTGCTCGGCCTCCGACCGCAAGGCACTACAGAGGGTAGTGCGTACGGCCCAGTACATCACWGGGGCCAAGCTTCCTGCCATCCAGGACCCCTATACCAGGCGGTGTCAGAGGAAGGCCCTAAAAATGGTTAAAGACTTCTCTCTGCTACCGCACAGCAAGTGGTACCGGAGCGCCAAGTCTAGGTCCAAGAGGCTTCTAAACAGCTTCTATCCCCAAGCAATAAGACTCCTGAACAGCTAATCAAATGGCCACCCAGACTATTTGATTTGCATTGCCACCCCCTCCTCTTTTACACTGCTGCTACTCTCTGTTGTTATCATCTATGCATAGTCACTTTAATAACTCTACCTACATGTACATATTACC
>NW_019951117.1:0-139 GCF_002910315.2 Salvelinus sp. IW2-2015 | reverse complement strand
GTAGGTCCCTCCAGCCTAACACACTGTACAGTAGGTCCCTCCAGCCAAATATACTGTACAGTAGGTCCCTCCAGCCAAATATACTGTACAGTAGGTCCCTCCAGCCTAACACACTGTACAGTAGGTCCCTCCAGCCAAA
>NW_019951116.1:0-6615 GCF_002910315.2 Salvelinus sp. IW2-2015 | reverse complement strand
TCCAGTATAAGTTGGAAATGTGTCACTTGTTTCATCGAGAGAGGGCTTCGGTCCAGCTTTCTTCTTCCTAGGCCTAGTTAATATGTTAGTGTCACTTGGATGCACGTTAAGGATTTTAAGGAGTATTGTCAATAAAACGCCAGTGCAAGAAGGGACGCATGAACTGGGAGTAGCTTGGAGAAAGTGGACTTGACTCCAGGCATGCACAGGAGAGCGTCTGCATATTTGATGAGGGCCATAATCTCAGACTGTTGTTCCTAGAGATTTTTGTCTCATGAACTGCGCTTTGTTAAATTGCATATATCCTGATCAAACAATTCTATATGTCGCTAATGCTGCTCCCTCTTTCAGTTTTCTTGTCTGTTTTCTTCCACTTGTTGCTAGGTTTTATCCATGAGCCTCAGCAGAGAGATTGGAGTGAATCCTTTAAAACCAGACGGAGCAACCATGAAGGTTCTCTCCTGTGTGAGTTCAGTAATTGCTCCTTAGGTCGCCTTCGGATAACGGCTTTTTCCCACAGTCCACACCTGTATGGTTTTCTCTCTGTGTGAGTCGTATGTGTTCATTAGGTGCCCGTCGGTTTTCCCCTAGTCATCTCAGACAGGAAAAAGAGAATTTCTAGGTGTGAGTCGTATATAGCACGCTGGCTTATGAGTTTCCCCCTTAACTGATTGACGCTTTTCCCACAGGTTCACAGGTAAATGATTTCTCTCCTGTGGTGAGTACGTAAATTGCATTTTAGGTTAGCTCTTATGTGGAGAGCTTTTTCCACAGTCACGGCAGCTAAGAGTTTTTCTCTCCTTGTGTGAGACAATATATGTATTTAAGGGACCTTTATGCCTGAAAGCTTTTCCCACAGTCCTCCACAGATAAGTGGTTTTCTCCTGTGTGAGTCAGTTCATGAAAGTAAGGTGTCCTTCCGACTGAAGCATTTTCCGCTCAGTCTCTCTACAGCTAGAGAAGGTTTCTCTACTGGTGTGAGATCGCCTTCTATGCAATAGTTTGTGTGTGCTTTCTAAGTCCAAGCTTTTTCACCGAAGTCACACAGCTAAATGGTTTTCTCCGTGTGTGTCAGTTTATGAATGCTTAGGTTCCTTCTGTACTAATTTTCCACAGTCAAGGAACAGCTAAAGGGATTTCTCACCCGTGTAGGAGTCCTGTTGTTAGAATGGAGACAGTAAGTGTCCTTCTGACTGGTTGGCATGCTAAATTACTTTCTCTCATGTTGTGAATCTATGAATACATGTATCAGGGGTTAAGGTATTCCCTTCCTGATTGAAGCTATTTTCCCTCACAGTCACATACACAGATAAAAGGTTTTCTCCTTTGTGAAGATGCCTAATGTGCCTGGAAGGATCTCCTTTGTATTTGTTTTTAGGTCTTGCTAGAAGCAGGGCAGAGATATGAGGGTTTGCCTCTACTATAGAAGGAAGCTGGACATGGGCTTAATGTTAACAGGTGGGACATTATGTTCTGTATATTGCAGAAGAGCGCATTCATGAGTCTTCTTGGGGAGAGTCTATATGGACTCTGCGAGAGTCAGCTTCAGAGGGAATTTGTTTAACCTGACGAGTCACGACGAGTGGTGAGTTTTTCTAGCTGTGGTGCTGGGTTTGGTTTCTCGCCAATATGGGTGGATTCTTGGGATCGATGGTGGAACTGGGATCATGGGTGGGGCCTTGCTGTCAAGTTCCTAACTAGTGTCACTGCTTCTACAGCTGAACTGTGGCTGGAGGCATTGTTTTGATTATCTGGAGGGTACACATGGGAACAGTAGAGGACCCTTAATGTTGGGTCACCAGTGACAAAGTGTGACAATCCATGGTTTACGAGTATTCTCTCTCTTGTTCTCTCCAACAGTCTTGGTTTGGGGAGAGGTCAAGACTGAAGTGGGTCCTTCCTCCTGGCTAAATTCAATTTTACAAAACACAGGAAGGATGGAATATGGAGTTCTTTTGGTACAAAGAGAGCCCTGAAGCTGCACTTTCCTCCTGACTGTGTCTCTTCCTCTGTTCTCTTTAATCTGTGTGGACTTGGGTCCTCCTGCCCCAGACTGGGCTCCACTCCTGCTACAGTGCTGCTTGCAGGGGGAACTCCTCTTAGAGAAGGAGCTGCAGGGAGTCTGAAGGGAAGGGAGGAGGAAGCGAGGTTTAATTTATAACAGAATTTGGAATCACTCACGAATTCATAGATCTTCTATGAGATTCAATTTCATGTTTTCCTTAGATGGATCTCTATGATGTATATCAGCCTGAGTGCAGATAGCTAGCTAGGTATTTGCTTCTTCGCATCGGATCTTCTATGATCTATACAGCCCGAGTGCAGGTAGCTCGCTAGGTATTTGCTTCTTAGATGGATTCTATGATCTATCAGCCCAAGTGGCAGATAGCTTTATAGGGTATTTGCTTCCTTACATGGATCTCTATGATCTATACAGCCAGAGCGCAGATAGCTAGCTTAGGTATTTGCTTTCCTTCACACAAGCCATATGGTGGGTGGGCTTTAACATGCTACTTTGAACACACTGTAGTATGTGTACAAAAGTTCCATCCGCAACGTCCTAACCCTTAATCCTTGCACAACTGAAAATAGTGTGTTGTAGAGGATGAAGGCCATGGATTGGCATAATGAACTTAGGTTAGCCTTAGCACGCACTACGAATGTCTGATCAGAACAGGGGATGAGGGGATGTCCGGGTTAAGGGGAGTTTAATGGATGGGAACGGGATGAGGCTGTCCGTCTCAGTCACCTGGTCGTGCTGCTGAATCTAATTCTGTTGTTTTGGTCTGTGGCAATAAACCCTGACGTGTTTCACAGACGTGCTGCGCCCCGAACTGCGGTTTTCCGACCCTCGTCTATCTTCTCTCTAACGGCTTGCTGTCTCGCACTTTGAATGATCGGACAATTTTCGGCCACATACTTAGCTTCCAGTAAAACACTGACCTCGTCTACAAAAAGGCAAGGCCGTTTCTTTCCCTACTTAAGATAGTATGACGTTTTAATGCAAGCAAACTCACACTGATCGTGGTATACAAATCCCCGATTGAGTGTTCTCAATTACAATTCGGGTACCTCTCAGTGATGTTTAATTTTTTGTTTCATTCTGACATGTAAATGTTTAATGTGTTTGTGTATGTTTTATGTGTGTTTTCATCCTTTTATTGTAACTCAGAGTGCCAACGTGTCACGATGGTCTARAGGAGAGAGAGATGACCAAGGCGCAGCGTGTGCAAAGTACATCTTCTTTAATTATAAGAAGAAAAATGAAAAACAACAAACGTGAAGCTATGAAAAACTAGTGCACACATGCAACATAGAACATAGACAATTACCCACAAATACATGATGCCTATGGCCGCCTTAAATATGGCTCCCAATCAGAGACAAATGAAAAACATCTGTCTCTGATTGAGAACCACTCAGGCAACCATAGACATACCTAGACACATTCACTCAACCATAGACTTCCCTAGAAACATTCACTCAACACAAACCCATACACTCTAACAAATCCCCCTAGACACTACAACCACCCAAGACAAGACAAAAACACAAACATACCCCATGTCACACCCTGACCTAACTAAAATAATAAAGAAAACAAAGAATACTAAGGCCAGGGCGTGACACAACGACACATTTGCATTCAGTTTAAACTTAATGGACAGTAAAGTTTGTCTTATCCTGCTTATTTTAAAGCTATCTTAACTCTGGATCATTCATGCTTTGGGTTACAGAAATATAGATGTGCGATCAATTGACTTTTGCAAAACATTATATGTAAATCAAATTTGACAGTAAGTAATTCTACACAAAGTCCAAAGGAAATTCAACTTCCGCTTTTATGCCAACTCCTCTGAAAAGAGACCGTACTACACCACCCTTGGAACAGTTGTTGTGGGGGGGTTAAGTGCCTTGCTCAAGGGCACAACAGCATCTATGCTTTTTTAAATATTTGCTCTGAAAGCTGACCTGCAGAGGCATGTGACTCTCCCCAAGAAGGGACCCAGTGAATGCAGCTTCTGCAAGAAACGCTACAACTCCACCTGTAAACTGAATGTCAATGTCCATATCTGTCAGGGTGGGGATCCCCTGCCCTGTTCGTGGCAAGACCTTCAAAATACAAAGGATATATTTCCAGGCATATGAGGATTCACACAGGAGAGAAAACATTTAGCTGTGGTGACTGGGAAAAGCTTCAGTCAGAAGGGCGACCTAGGGAAGCATAAACTGACTCACATAGGAGATAAACAACATGGTTGCTCAGCCTGTGATAAAATATTCAATTGTATGGCTCATTTGCTAAAGAATGTAAATTACGTCCACAAAGAAAGAAATCAGTACAAAAATATATTTTGTCAGAAGATGGGTGTCCCCTGTTTGAATTAGTCCTTGATTAGAAACCAAAAGTGTTTTGTCCCTCCAGGACGGACACAGGCAGTTCTATTAATCTGTCCCGGGCGCCCGTGTAGGTGTTTTACACCGAGTGAAAGTTGATTGTATTGGTTCTGTAACCGGGCTGCCTCCCTTGTGTGACCCAGGTGCCCCGATCAAAGCCCACGGAGAAGTCGGCAAAAAGCAAAGTGATGTAGAAGCACATGGAATAATGATTCTGTGTTTTCATATGCAAAAGTCATTTATTTGAAGCTTTTATCTGCCAATGAATGAAGGTTGACATTTATTTGCTGTTTCTGTTTCTGGGATGCACCATGCTGCCTTGTTCACAACATGACCGAGCAGCACAGATGACTGTTCCATTTGAGAAGGGATCTCCACCCTCCCCCCTTTCCACCTGATGACGTAACGGCATGTGCCCCGTGGCTCAGCATAACTGAATCCTGCCCATTGAACAGCCCTGGTGTACAGTACACAGTACAATGACATGCTTACCTCTTGGTTTACCTCTTGACAACAACAATATAAAATAAAAAATGTAACAGTATAATAACAATAGAACAGTAGAATAACAGTAGAAAGGTAGAATAACAATAGTTAATAGGTTCCCCTCTGAAGTCTAGATAGAAATGCTGTGTTACCAAGATCAGTACGAACAAAAATAAAGGGACATTACTATCTACATAAACGCTTAGTTTTAGGTATAAGAATAATCCTACCATATGTGGGACGCATAGGCACAGACTACGTAATCGCATTTAGTATATTACTCAGATAGAAGGAGCGATCAGTATAGATATACACCACCAACACAAGAAGAATAACAGATAGAATAAATATCGAATAGGTTTATAGACAATATAACTAGAATAACGAATAGAACAGTAGAATAACAGTAAGAACAGACAATAGAATATAACAGTAGAATAACAAGTAAGATTAACAGTAGAGACATAAACAATAGGAATTTAGAATAACAATGAACAGTAGAAGAATAACAAGTAGGAGGACACAGATGCACAGATGAGTTTTGACATCACCACACCAAGGTAGCACGAAAATGAACAATGGACGAAAGCGAATCTAGACATGGGACAGTAAGCACATAACAATAGATTACGTGTACCGAAGTTTAATCAGGTGGATTAGCTTCATGGTATGTATTATATAACATTAATAGAGAGAGCAGTCAGAATAGCAGTAAAAGTGTGAACCAATGGGAAACAGTAGAATACAACAGATCAATGATACAGACTAGAAATTGTACATTTACATTTAAGGTCATGTGGTCTCCTTTCAGTGTGGGGGAAGACGTACGAAATGCCATCTCTGCAGGTCAGCTTTCAGAGAGAACGCACTCTTGTATCTCCGTCATGTTAAATGCAGAACTTACAAAAATGGTGTGCCTAATCTACAACACCCTTATGACTATCGTCAGCCGGCAACGGTGGTTGGAACAACGACAAAACTTTTACACTAGTTGCTTATCATACTCTTTTAAAGGGAGGGAGACGTGGGGTGGGGGGGGGCTGGGGGGGGGGGGGGGTGGGGTTTTTAGAGAAAAGGCATTAGCTTTATCCTATGCCTAGGTTTTATTTCCCCTAAAGCAGCGTGGGGGTTTCAGGTGTCCTACCCGGAAGGTGGTGAGATTGACTGTCCGGCTGACCTGGCGTCGTGAGGGAAGTTTGTTCCACCA
Source organism: Salvelinus sp. IW2-2015 (assembly GCF_002910315.2). Classification (NCBI taxonomy): domain Eukaryota; kingdom Metazoa; phylum Chordata; class Actinopteri; order Salmoniformes; family Salmonidae; genus Salvelinus; species Salvelinus sp. IW2-2015. The sequence goes on along the minus strand of NW_019951116.1, from coordinate 524 downwards.
TTGGGTGCCAGAGCAGCGGAACAGTTTTGAACTGGCGGCTGAGCGGGGGACTGTACTTCCTCAGCGGTAGGCCAATGGAGGCGAGCAGTGCCAGAGTTGGGATGGGAAGCGCGTGCCCTTGTTTTTCTGGGGGTGTATCAGAATAATGGCCTGATCACGTGGGATCTCGCCGAAGCAACCCTCGGTGGGTGAAAGGGTACGGAAGGTGCCGCTGTTGTCAAGTCCTACTGGGGTTAGCTGCTTATACACAGTGTTGAATCCCACGATACAAACGAAACGACACGCTCCCATCGTGGGGTTGCTGAGAAGAGGACAATGTCTATTGAATTAATTGCTGCGAGGGTCACACAACAAGGGAAATCTGGAATGTAAGAAACACATTACAATTAGAATGTGGGTCACCAAGATTGACATAACAGATGAGACAGGGGGTTGGGTGAATGGAAGAAGAATACCAAACCACTTTACCCTGGTTTAAGAGAGGATCTCTCTCACGCCGTAAGGTAGAGAAACATACCCATACC
>NW_019951115.1:0-6615 GCF_002910315.2 Salvelinus sp. IW2-2015 | reverse complement strand
AGCACTGGAGTAGACCTCCATCTCACTGCTCGGTCCTCTGCCTCTCTTCTCTCCCCTCTTCTCTTCTCTTCTAAGACTCTGACTGTATGTCACTTTACTCGTTGTGAGTAAGTTGATGTATCCTCTGCTGCCTTCCCTCATCCTCCTCCTTCTTCTCTTCCGAGGATGTCCTCTTGATTTGTCCTGTCTTTCACTTTGACATCTCTGTGGGCAGTATGGTTAGGGATGTATTTGGGCTGTGGTTGGTCCTTACTGCTCATCATTTTTGTGTGTGTAGTGTGTGCTATTATAGATGTGTGTGTATGCGGTAGGTGTGTGGGGGTTTTGGTGGGGTTGTGGGGGGGTAGGGTTTTTTGGTGGTAGTGGGGGGGGTTGGTGGGTGTGTGTGTGTGTGTGTGTGTGTGTGTGTGGTGTGTGTGTGTGTGTGTGTGGTGTTGTTGTGGTGGTGGGTGGGATGTGTGTGTGTCTGAAATATACTCAGTCTATAATCTGCTCGCCTTGAAACGGATAACATCACTGTAATGTCTGATAGTTAGGGGCAGTCCCTTCCACTATTACACTCAAGCATGATCAGTGGAATAATGTCTGATTTTCATTAGGTATGCAGTCCTCACTCATATCACGTGGACATGGTGACTGAGTGAGAAAATGTCTAAACACTGTTTTCTTGTCTTTGTCTCTTGCTCTCTTTCTTCTCTCTCTCTCTCTCTCTCTCTCTCTCTCTGCTGCTCTCTCTCTTCTCCTCTTTCCCTTTCTCTCTCTCTTTTCCTATCTTCTCTCTCTCTTCCTTCTCTCTCTCTCCTCTTTCTTCTCCTGTCTTTTTCTCTTTTTCTTTTCTCTTCTCAGTCTCCCTCTCTCTTTCTTTAGTTGACATGGGCAAGTTCATTATTGTTACATTGTCAGATTTACCCTCTGAAAAATAAAATCAACCTTATATGTATAATTATATACAAATATATATATATTTATATAATAATGGGTGGCGCCAGAAGGGGAATAATAATGTATTAGTGGGGATGGGGATTTACGACAATAAACAAATTTTAGATAACGAAATAAAAATATTTAAGGGCAACAGGTGTAGAAAGTTCAACATGATGAGAGAACCATGATGGTTGAAAGAAACAAAGGGGGAATATTATACATTCAATCTTTGCTCTTTCTCTTCTCTTTCTTTCTTCTTCGTTTCATCTCTTCTCTTTGATTTTGCTGTTCAGTTGGCTGATATTACTGTATTATCATAGCAACAGTACTAAGATTATGTCACACAGAGACACAGAGGACCTTTACAGTCCAGTGCACTCTGCTGGAGTCACGAGMCAACCACTTCTAGTAGTCAAACACTGTGGGACAAAGACAGCTCTATATCAACATGTACCTCCAATCCCTGGCTTTAACAATCAAATCCTCCATGATGGGTGTGATTGTAAGGGAAGTGCTGTGTGTGTTAGTAGCCATTGAAGTAGTGAAGCTGGAGTCTGCCATATAGTCCATTTCTCAGATTCTCTGAAAACTAGTATGGATTGATTTAGTGACTTGTCTGAGGTGTCAATCATCTATAGACTGTTTATTTATATCTTTATTGGCTCCTAAAGGACACTGATATGTCTACCCCAATAAATGACTATCATCATTTGGACTGAAGCCGAACCCCTCTGCATACAAGTACATAAAGTGAGTCTGAGTGTCAACCCGACCCAAACAGTTGCTGTCTGTCATCACAGATAAGGTGTCTACTCTTGAGGAATGTCCTCCACCCAGACCGCTCTGATTCCTCCCATGTCTTTCTGTCTGTGTCTGTCCTCTGTCTCTGGCCTGAGTAGGTCTACACCTGCACTGGCACCTACTCCTGTCTGTCCCTCTGTCTCTGGCCTGAGTAGGTCTACACTGCACTGGCCACTACTCCTGTCTGTCCCTCTGTCTCTGGCCTGAGTAGGTCTACACCTGCACTGGCAACCTACTCCTGTCTGTCATACTGTGTACACACAGCAGATTAGTGTTGGTGAGTCACTCCAAACAGAGAGACAGAGTGCAGCTTCATTACTGATGAGAGAAGGAAGATGAAGGATGGCCAGAAATAGTCATCAGATATCCTGAAGCATTCCTTATCATCTGTTTATACATGCCTGTCTGTATTTATCATTATAACAAAGCTTATAGCACATCTGAACAAGGTGTCTATGGTCAGTCCATCACTGACTGACCAGGCTACTTAGCTCACTCAGCCAGGTGTCTAAAACCTAATAAGACCATTTATTTTTTCCATAGCAAAACTAAACTAGCCCATCCCCAATACACCACCACAGTGCAGTATTAAAGACAATACTTGCGGGGTTTGTGTGGAGGTCATGCGGGGTGCGGGAGGAATGTGTGTGTGTTGTGTGTGTGCGTGTGTGGTGTGTGTGTGTGTGGTGGTGGTGTGGTGGGGGGGGGGGGGGGCGAGTGTGGGGGGGGGGGCATGGTAACGCCTTTTCTTTACGCTTAAATTTGAGGAAAAAAGCCGAGTGTTGAGGCAGCGGTGACATTGTGACTCAACCACCGCTGAAACTGTCACTGGCAGACAGACACCTAGCAGGCTCCCCGTCAAAAATATTAGTGCGTCCGCTAACCGGAGCTATACGAAAGTTCCCATTCTACTACCTGCAACACCATACCACCCGACAAAAGCATGAAGCCAACGCCAACCACACCTCGAGCATGAGGTTTGAATAATGATTAGAGGATTCGTTATAGCATATAGCATAGTGATAGACTCAAAGGACCACATTATAGAGAGCGCATGGAATTTAGCCTTATAGTTAGCTTTGGGGTGGTCAGTCACTAATGTGGGTTAACAATAATAACAATAATATTAATAATATTACTAATAGGTGAATAATACGAATATCTTACGGATAGAACACATAATAGCGTTATAAATGAATATACTTATAATAAACCCTTAATTAATAAAGCAACATATTTACAACTGCTTGCATTCTCTTGTCTAACAGCTTACAATATCTTCGYTTTGCTATGTGATCGTTTTGTACCATTCGTGYGCCTGCATGCTAACCGGAGGYCCAGGCAGCACGCCGCTGGAAGGTCCCCTATTGGGTGTAATTTCGGCGTTATGCCGCCCGCATTTAGACTAACCTAGCTAGGTTAGCAAGTAGCCAACACCAATGAAATATGATGCGTCGCCGTGCAGGATATTAGACTATCTACGACTGAATTAGAGTTGGCTATTGGTAACTAAATATCTCACCTTCACAATGTTCTCCGAGACGTGGATAAMTCTAGGGCTCGAGGAGGAACGAAATAAGGCGGTTTCTCCGTTTTTCCTGACTTATATGAGGTGAGAGGAGGGTACCGCAAATGCGGCTTTTATCATTACACCACTCTCTCAGTCGAAGCCGCACACACACATTCTACTGATCATAAAACAGACGACAGAAGGGTGAGGGCAAAGCGCCGGCTTCAGCGCAGCACAATCCTTTCCTGTCTATACACCAATAAAAAATAACTTAAATGTAAGTCCCGCTTTATAAATAGAGTCTTCGAATGAAAATCTACAACTGCTGTGAATCCCCGCCCATTGAATGAGACGATCCCGTCCAGCCCCTTCACTGGCACAGWTACAAGCGACAACAAATGGGATCTTGAGATCAAATCCTAACCAATCAGACAAAATATTGGGCAGTCCCATCAGTCTGACGGACGTGTGGAATGCCCAATTGGAMTAAAGTAGCAGGTGCCCATGCAGGTTTCTCGCGGTGGGGTAGTGAGATTTGCACGCTCTTTGTTGATGACAGCATCCCTTGTCTGTCACTCGGAGAGGGACGGAATAGTCCCTAGACTTGATCTAAGGTTGGTTTTGGGTTTAATTTAATGGTTAATGCTAGGTTTGGAGAAAGTACTAAGCTGATCTTAGACCTGTGCATAAGGACTGTCTATTGGAAAAGCCGGGCTACTAAAAGAGGTGACCGCCCCAGATTCCTACTAACAGTTACGGTCTCCGAGTCTTAAGAATCCTGTGTTGATGTCTGGCTGGCGACCGCAGCTACAGCATGCTATAGTACTGCTCAAAGGGGTTTGCCATTTAAAGACGAAACCGGTGCACCAGTCATTGCTCATCAATTATTCTGATTGTATAGGACTAGGTATTCTTCTAAAAATAGATCATTTCTGTTTCATTATGAATTTTTAAAAATGTATTTTTAGGTAATAAACATGTGATAACATATTCTATGTAGTTTACAAGCCTGCACACCTTGCACAGTAAAGACACAGTAATTAACTGTATTGTAATGGCGGCAGTCTTTTACYGATATTCAGGCCTATGTTGTGACCAACTACAGCTTTCCATTCAGCAAAAAATAAATTAGACTTTTATTTGGCAATGAGAGAATCTGAGACTCAAGTACAAAATAAACCATAATTGACTCATATCAATCAATGTGTTTTATTTGCTCTATAGTGCCATTCTTTTTCACATGGAAGTGCTTTCTGCCACAAACAGTAGTGAAATGATTATTTTTTGTGATACAACAGAGAAGGATGGGAACGTATACAGTGGTATCTGTAGGAACAAATAATAGAGCACAGCTAGTAACAACCCGATTCCACTAACCTACATCCCAACATACCTTGACCTGCAATATCAGAATTTTATTCTGGAATCTAATAAAGCAACCAACCAGGAAGTCATCAAGTAATCCATCTGGCTATGTTGTTGTTGTGTGGGATGCATAAAAAAAAGACTAACACAGATGTCAGAGGTCAGAGTCCTGGTGGTCAGGGTTCAAGGTACCCCCCCCACAAGAAGTGGAGCAGACGGGACCGGCCATTCACCTATAAATAGAACTCGGTAGCCATGGAGACATAGGAAAATAAGGAAAGACACGGAAGTTGAATAAATGTCAATAACACCAACTATAACCGATCAATATGGTTGTAAATCATATCATGGAATCTGCTTTAAAAGGTMAAAWATCCATGTTTCCTGTTCAAAAGGTCAGTGTGTGTGAAGTGCTGCTTTCTATATACAGTATGTGACGTCTTAAAATGCCATTTCAATAGCKGTTTGTGTGCTTTTACAGTGCTTTGTATGTACGTATGTGATATTTGCCTTTGAGTTKATCCATAGTGTCAACTTACTTCTGTGCAAAGATGCAAGTAAAAGTTTCAGAGTTGCCGTCCTTGTAGTAGGTAGAACAATACATCTCTGTTGTATCATCTAGTGGTCAAGACAATTGGTCAACACTTTACATGAAGTTATATCATGTAGATTCATGYTATATTGTGCATGGTAACTGCTGGTAAGGTGCATAACCCAATGATTTTGAATTGTAATACTGCAAAAGGAAACTGAATAGATTCTATTTGAAATAATGACTTAGTTATTATGTAATACCACACATGGCAGTTTAACTTAATGTAAAGTGTGACTAAATATTGTGGTAGTAACGGCATAGAAGTTAGAACTCTTCATCTCTCAATAACATCAGTATACATATTTCAGAAACCATCACTTTCAGAAGAGTTACACGATTCAACAAAATAGACAGGCAATAGAAAAATCTAATTTGAACATTGCAAATCATGTGCTAGTTATAGAATAACACCATAGACTTCTCTTTGAATGCACCACCTAATGCATTAGTCTCCCACATAGTGTGAGACAGACAACACCTAATGCATTAGTCTCCCACATAGTGTGAGACAGACAACACCTAATGCATTAGTCTCCCACATAGTGTGAGACAGACAACACCNAATGCATTAGTCTCCCACATAGTGTGAGACAGACAACACCCAATGCATTAGTCTCCAACATAGTGTGAGACAGACAACACCCAATGCATTAGTCTCCCACATAGTGTGAGACAGACAACACCCAATGCATTAGTCTCCCACATAGTGTGAGACAGACCAAAGCAGAACCATAGAATTCAGGATTAGTCATCCATTCTAATTCTTTGAACAGAACCTCTCTCAGAGAACAGAATGTCACAGAAATTCAATTCCTCCTCAGGTGGTTTGTCAGTGCAGTTGTGAGCACTCACAGTTTACAGTAAGAACAGGAAGATGTAGGGAGGGGTCCGGGAGGTTTTCCTTACGTAAATGTACTGCAGTGAAGTGACAGTTGTACGTTTCAGGTCCTCAGTACATGCTTCCAGTGGTCATGACAGTCCAACAGGTTTACGGTCCATTTACAGTCCCAGCTTAGGGTGCTCTGCCAAGGCCTGTACACTTCCAACAATGTCACCTTAAAGGTAAACTCAGCTAAATGACGTTGCCACGAGCAGCACTGCAGTTACTGAGATGAGCGAGATGCAAGAATTCACTATCACAGTCACACACACATGGGTGAAAGTAGATGTCATTTCTTCCCAGTATGGGACCTCCTATGTTCACATGATCACAGAATTCCATATAGAATCCCTATTCATTCATTACATATAGAATCTCTATTAATTCATTAGGATCTCTGTTGTCCTAGTACTAAAGATTTGTTATTTAACTTTTAAAATGTATTACCTTCTACTGTGGCATAAACCACCAGCCATGATGTTTGTCAAACATTCACTTCAAAGGGCTCCTTTACATGTTCATCCACTCTCAACATATCTC
>NW_019951114.1:5437-6615 GCF_002910315.2 Salvelinus sp. IW2-2015 | reverse complement strand
GCATTTGACTGGCCTGCACAGAGCCCTGACCTCAACCCCATCGAACACCTTTGGGATGAATTGGAACGCCGACTGCGAGCCAGGTCTAATCGCCCAACATCAGTGGCCAACCTCACTAATGCTCTTGTGGCTGAATGGAAGCAAGTCCCTGCAGCAATGTTCCAACATCTAGTGGAAAGCCTTCCCAGAACAGTGGAGGCTGTTACAGCAGCAATGTTCCAACATCTAGTGGAAAGCCTTCCCAGAACAGTGGAGGCTGTTATAGCAGCAATGTTCCAACATCTAGTGGAAAGCCTTCCCAGAAGAGTGGAGGCTGTTATAGCGCACATTAGCTCAACCGTCCCGGTATAGGGACATCGATCCCGTAGAGGATATTATAGCAGCAAAGGGGGGAGTAACTCCATATTAATGCCCATAATTTTGGAATGAGATGTTCAATGAGCAGGTGTCCACATACTTTTGGTCATGCAGTGTATAACGCACAACCCAGCAGACTGTCGACCAATCGTGTTCAAATCGCCATGTTACTTTACACGGTTGTTAAACTAATCGTTCCCTTCTCAAAGTCAAAGTATGAGTCGACAAATCTGCCTACTTTCCTCAAATGTACGTAAATGTCACAATTCCAAAGCTATACGATACTAAAGATTTGTAATGTTGTACTTTCTTGTTCACGAAGTTCATGCTAATTTTGGCGTTTTGAGCTAGCGCCCAATTGACTCCCATTCACTACTTGACGGAGAGCTATCCTTGTTCCAGAATGCATTGTGCAGCCCATTGACAACACATGGGCAACGTACACAATTGGCGTCAATACGATTCCAATGGAGTTTCTCATCTCCTCAAAAGTATCTCTACCCAAGATAGACCAGAGCCTGTCGTTTCCAACTGGAGCAAATTAAAGTGGGCAGAAAAAGCAAGGAGGTGGTCAGAGCCAATCACGAGCTAGTGAGATCCTATTGGAGTGTTCTAGCACTTATTAACATATTTTCGTTAGGTAACCTGTAAAATGCGCGTGTGCAATAACTAAATTCGCCCAGGTACTCCTTCTAAACAACGCCATTTTTAAAAAGTTTGACAAAGGCTAAAGTGTACAAAACACAGTCCAATCTGTTTGTTACATATTATAGTTTTTTGGAAACAGAAAACTGTATAGAGATTAAATGTTTCACCGATAA
>NW_019951113.1:10562-16217 GCF_002910315.2 Salvelinus sp. IW2-2015 | reverse complement strand
CCATGACGCCAACAATTCGAGCTTCGACTTTTAAAAATCCACCTTCCCAGAAAGAAGTCTCTCACCGTTGCCGCTTGCTATAGACCCTCTGCCCCCAGCTGTGCCCTGGACACCATATGTGAACTGATTGCCCCCCATCTATCTTCAGAGCTCGTGCTGCTAGGTGATCTAAACTGGACATGCTTAACACCCCGGCCATCCTACAATCTAAGCTTGATGCCCTCAATCTCCACACAAATTATCAATGAACCTACCAGGTACTACCCCAAATCCGTAAACACGGGCACCCTCATAGACATCATCCTAACCAACTTGCCCTCCAAATATACCTCTGCTGTTTTCAACCAAAGATCTCAGCGATCACTGCCTCATTGCCTGCATCCGTAACAGGTCTGCGGTCAAACGACCTCCACTCATCACTATCAAACGCTCCCTAAAACACTTCAGCGAGCAGGCCTTTCTAATCGACCTGGCCCAGGTATCCTGGAAGGATATTGACCTCATCCCGTCAGTAGAGGATGCCTGGTCATTCTTTAAAAGGTGGCTTCTTCACCATCTTAAATAAGCATGTCCCTTTCAAAAAATGTAGAGCCAGGAACAGATATAGCCCTTGGTTCTCTCCAGACCCTTGACCAGCACAAAAACATCCTGTGGTATTCTGCATTAGCATCGAATAGCCCAGCCCCCGTGATATGCAACTTTTCAGGGAAGTTAGGAACCAATATACACAGGCAGTTAGGAAAGCTAAGGCTAGCTTTTTCAAGCAGAAATTTGCATCCTGTAGTACAAACTCAAAAAAGTTCTGGGACACTGTAAAGTCCATGGAGAATAAGAGCACCTCCTCCCAGCTGCCCACTGCACTGAGGCTAGGAAACATTGTCTTTGGGTACAGACCTGGATAGTAAGACAGAACTCTGCAGGCTATCTCTGCAGTAGATTGCAACACGCCCCCTTTGGCAGTTCTATCTTGTCGGAAAATCTTATAGTTAGGGATGTAAATTTCAGGCTTTTTGGTGGTCTTCCTGAGCCAAGATTCAGACACGGCTAGGACATCAGGGTTGGCAGGGTGTGCTAGGGCAGTGAATAAAACAAACTTAGGGAGGAGGCTTCTAATGTTAACATGCATGAAACCAAGGCTTTTACGGTTACAGAAGTCAACAAATGATAGCGCCTGGGGAATGGGAGTGGAGCTAGGCACTGCAGGGCCTGGATTCACCTCTACATCACCAGAGGAACAGAGGAGGAGTAGGATAAGGGTACAGCTAAATAACTGGTCGTCTAGTACGTTCAGACAGAGAGTAAAAGGAGCAAATGGGCACAGTAGAGTAGATTCAAGGCATAATGTACAGACAAGGGTATGGTAGGATGTCAATACAGTGAGGGTAAACCTGTGCATAGAGGGAAGATGAAAGAGATATTGTCTCTAGAAATATAATTTAAACCAGGTGACGTCACCGCATGTGTGGTATGTGGAACTAAAGTGTTAAATAAGGCGTATTGAGCAGGGCTAGAGGCTCTACAGTGAAATAAGGCAATAATTACTAACCAAAACAGCAATGGACAAGGCATATTGACGTGAGCGAGAGGCATGCGTAGCCGAGTGATCATAGGAGTCCAGTGAGTGGCTTCAGGCAGCTAGCGGGCCGGGGATAGCAAGCTACCAGAAGGGCCTTGGAGGGACGTCGCGACGGAAGAAAGTCTGTTGTGGCCCCCTCCTGCTATTACGTCGGCAGACGGATCAGCTGCCTCTGAAAGCAACATTAACACAAGAACTGTTCGACGGGAGCGTCATAAAATGGGTTTCCATGGCCGAGCACCCGCACACAAGCCTAAGCTCACCATGCGCAATGCCAAGCGTCGGCTAGAGTGGTGTAAAGCATACAATGACATTCTAGACGATTCTGCGCTTCCAACTTTGTGGCAACAGTTTGGGGAAGGCCCTTTCCTGTTTCAGCATGACAATGCCCCCGTGCACAAAGCGAGGTCCATACAGAAATGGTTTGTCGAGATCGGTGTGGAAGAACTTGACTGGCTTGCACAGAGCCCTGACCTCAACCCCATTGAATACCTTTGGGATGAATTAGAACGCCGACTGCGAGCCAGGCCCCGCAACAATGTTCCAACATCTAGTGGAATGCCTTCCCAGAAGAGTGGAGGCTGTTATAGCAGCAAAGGGGGGACCAACTCCATATTAATGCCCATGATTTTGGAATGAGATGTTCGACGAGCAGGTGTCCAAATACTTCTGGTCATATAGTTTAGGTCTGTGGCAGTGGTGTCAAGTTAGGTGTGTGTGTGTGTGTATTGAAGTGTCTGCTTCCGTCCTGCTATTTGTAACGCTACTCTGGCTAACCTGTAATGACTGTAGTTTTGTCAGAGCTCGCTGGGGATCTTGTCATGCGTGTAGGCATAGGTACACACTTACACACACACTCACCTGATCTCTCTCTCACACACACACCTCCTGCCACTCCTCTGCCACGGTGGTATATCGTTGACAATGACAAGCTCCCAACACCAGTCCCTGACAGGAGAATATAGTCATTGTATTAGATTGGTTGCCTGCTGACGGCTTTGCACATCGGACAGGAGAGACTTGACAGTCCCACTCCTCAACACTGGTGTTACACTGCTTCAGGAGACTTCATCTGCTCTCCTTCTAGTAGCTGTAATGAGTTACTGTGTCCAAAATTGCACACTATTCCCTATACAGTGTACTACTTTTGTCCAGAGCCCTGGGACCTGGTCAAAAGTAGTGCACTATATAGGGAATAGGGTGTCATTTGGGACTCAGTAATATGTTTCCTGGTTAAGGGAGGACAAGGGAGCGGCTGAATTACAAGGATCACTGGACTCAGAGCTGTGGAGACAGTGACAGTTTTGTGGTTGAAAAGAAAAATGTTATGTGGGATGAGGTTAGGACTCTTTCACATTGTCAAACCACAATATGTTTCTTATTTATTTATTTGATATATAATTTGAACTGCATTCAGTTTTTATAATGAGAACAAAGAACAAACATAGTTTCACTAGTGTCTATAAGTATTAACAGCTGAAACATATTCTCTACCTCTCTCCATGTAAGGAGCTTTATTATTTCTGCCTGAAATGAAACATTTCATGTATCATTCTGAATGTATTAAGCCTGTATGTCTGTGTCCTCTCCAGAGCACAGTAGTAGTGGAGAAGTCCATCCAGGACCTGATGACTCTGATGCAGGACCTGAGTGCCTACTCCAACCAGTTCCTGGAGATGGTCTGTGACAAGCTGAAGGAGTACAAGGAGGTCTGCAACACCTCATACAGGTAAGAGTTAGACTGACTCAGGACCAGCTGAAGGAGAACAAGGAGGTCTGTAACATGTAACACCTCAATACAGGTAAGAGTTAGACTGCTGACTAGGACCAAGCTGAAGGAGAACAAGGAGGTCTGTAACACCTCATACAGGTAAGAGTTAGACTGACTCAGGACCAGCTGAAGGAGAACAAGGAGGTCTGTAACACCTCATACAGGTAAGAGTTAGACTGACTCAGGACCAGCTGAAGGAGTACCAAGGAGGTCTGTAACACCTATACAGGTAAGAGTTAGACTGACTCAGGACCAGCTGAAGGAGAACAAGGAGGTCTGTAACACCTCATACAGGTAAGAGTTAGACTGACTCAGGACCAGCTGAAGGAGAACAAGGAGGTCTGTAAACCTCATACAGGTAAGAGTTAGACTGACTCAGGACCAGCTGAAGGAGAACAAGGAGGTCTGTAACACCTCATACAGGTAAGAGTTAGACTGACTCAGGACCAGCTGAAGGAGAACAAGGAGGTCTGTAACACCTCATACAGGTAAGAGTTAGACTGACTCAGGACCAGCTGAAGGAGAACAAGGAGGTCTGCAACACCTCATACAGGTAAGAGTTAGACTGACTCAGGACCAGCTGAAGGAGACAAGGAGGTCTGTAACACCTCATACAGGTAAGAGTTAGACTGACTCAGGACCAGCTGAAGGAGAACAAGGAGGTCTGTAACACCTCATACAGGTAAGAGTTAGACTGACTCAGGACCAGCTGAAGGAGTACAAGGAGGTCTGTAACACCTCATACAGGTAAGAGTTAGACTGAATCAGGACCAAGCATTGAGGAAAAGTGTTCCTCTCTTCCTTGCTAGAAGGTATAGAAACTCAAACTGTCATTTCACTCAATGTGTTCTGCTTGAGGGTATATTGGGCTTCAGCAGTGCTCTCTCTCTCTGACACACCCTCTCTGACACACCCTCTCTGACACACCCTCTCTGACACACCCTCACACCTGTGCTGTGCTTGTCTTCACCTGGCTGAACTCCAGAGAGATTTTAGGCCGCCCCTCCTCTACCCTCCATCCTCTACCCCTCCCATCCTCTACCTCCCTCCATCTCTACCCCTCCATCTCTACCCCTCCCTCCTCTACCCCTCCATCCTCTACCCTCCATCCTCTACCCCTCCATCCTCTACCCCTCCATCCTCTACTCCCTCCCTCCTCTACCCCTCCATCCTCTACCCTCCATCCTCTACCCCGCATCTTCTACCCCTCCATCCTCTCCTCCCCTTACCCCTCCCATCCTCTACCTCTCCATCCTCTAACCCTCTCCTCTACCCCTCCATCCTCTACCTCTCCTCTACCCCGCCATCCTCTACCCCTCCATCCTCTACCCCAATCCTCTACCCCTCCATCCTCTACCTCTCTCATTTACCCTCCATCTCTCTACCTCTCCTCTACCCAGCCATCCTCTACCCCCTCCATCCTCTACCCCCAATCCTCTACCTCCCTCTCCTCTAACCCTCCATCCTCTACCTCTCCTCTACCCCCGCCATCCTCTACCCCTCACCCTCTACCCCAATCCTCTACCCCTCCACCCTCTACCTCTCTCTCTACCCGCATCCTCTACCCCTCCATCCTCTACCCCCAATCCTTACCCCTCCATCTCTACCTCTCCTCTACCCCCCATCCTCTACCCCGCCATCCTCTACCCAATCCTCTACCCCTCCACCCTCTACCTCTCCTCTACCCCACCATCCTCTACCCCTCCATCCTCTACCTCTCCTCTACCCCTCCATCCTCTACCCCTCCACCCCTCTACCTTCCTCTACCAGGTGTTACTCCTCTATTGTGTGTGGAAACACTGTGCCTCAGCTGCCTGCTGTGTGTCTATGGGGTGTGGAAACACTGTGCCTCAGCTGCCTGCTGTGTGTCTATGGGTGTGGAAACACTGTGCCTCAGCTCGCCTGCTGTGTGTCTATGGGTGTGGAAACACTGTGCCTCAGCTGCCTGCTGTGTGTCTATGGGTGTGGAAACACTGTGCCTCAGCTGCCTGCTGTGTGTCTATGGGTGGAAACACTGTGCCTCAGCTGCCTGCTTGTGTCTATGGGTGTGGAAACACTGTGCCTCAGCTGCCTGCTGTGTGTCTATGGGTGTGGAAACACTGTGCCTCAGCTGCCTGCTGTGTGTCTATGGGTGTGGAAACACTGTGCCTCAAGCTGCCTGCTGTGTGTCTATGGGTGTGGAAACACTGTGCCTCAGCTGCCTGCTGTGTGTCTATGGGTGTGAAACACTGTGCCTCAGTGCCTGCCTGTGGTGTCTATGGGTTGGTTCTGTGGACTCAAGCACTGATCCAGCTAAGCAGTTTATCCT
>NW_019951113.1:0-6618 GCF_002910315.2 Salvelinus sp. IW2-2015 | reverse complement strand
GGAGAGAATAGAGAGAGAGGACTATAGGAGAGAGCAGAGAGATGAGGTCGATAGGAGAAAGGAGGATAGAGGAGGTGTAGTGAAGAGAGATGGAGGGACTGATAGGAGGAGAGGTAGAGAGTCGGAGGGCTGATATTTAGAGAGATTGAGGGATGGATAGGTAGAGAGATGGAGGACGGAAGGTAGAGAATGGAGGGACGACGGAGAGGTAGAGAGATGAGGGACTGATAGGTAGAGAGATGGAGGGACTGAAAGAAGGATATGTAGAAAGATGAAGGGACTGATAGGTAGAGAGATGGAGGGACGAGAGGTAGAGAGATGGAGGGACTGAAAGAAGGATAGGTAGAAAGATGGAGGGACTATATGTAGAGAGATGGAGGACTGAAAGAAGGATAGGTAGAAAGATGGAGGGACTGAAAGGAGTAGATGTGGAGAATGAAAGGACGGATAGGAGGAGAGATGGAGGGAGGGATTGGATAGAGGTATAGAGATGGAGGGACGGATAGGTAGAGAGATGAGGGACGGATAGAGGAGAGATGAGACGGAGACTGATAGGTAGACGAGGTAAAGAGATGACTGATAGGAGGAGAGATGGAGGGACTGATAGGAGGAGAGATGAGAGGTAGACAGATGGAGAGACGAGATAGGGAGAGAGATGGAGGGAACTGATAGGTAGAGAGGTAGAGAGATGGAGGGACTGAATAGGTGGAGAGGTAAAGAGATGGAGGACAGAAAAGAGAGAGAGATGTAGGGACTGATAGAGGAGAGCAGGAGAGATGGAGGGACTGATAGGAAGAGAGGTAAAGAATGGAGGACTGATAGGAGAGAGATAGAGAGATGAGGGACTGAAGAGGAGAGTAGAGAGACGAGGGGCTGATAATTTAGAGAGATTGAGGATGGATAGGTAGAGAATGAGGGACGGAGAGGTAGAGAGATGGAGGGACGGAGAGAGGTAGAGAGATGGAGGGACTGATACGGTAGAGAGGATGGAGGGACTGAAAGAAGGATAGGTAGAAAGATGGAGACTGATAGGTAGAGAGATGGAGGACAGAGGTAGAAGATGGAGGACTGAAAGAAGATAGGTAGAAAAATGGAGGACTGATACGTAGAGAGATGGAAGGGACTGAAAGAGGATAGGTAGAAAGATGGAGGGAAACTGATAGGTAGAAAGATGTAGGGACGAGAGGTAGAGAGATGGAGGGACTGATAGGAGAGAGGTAGAGAGATGGAGGGACTGATAGGTAGAGGTATAGAGAGATAGAGACTGATAGGAGGAAGGTTAGAGAGATGGAAGGACGGAGAGGAGGAATATAGAGAGATGGAGGGACTTGAGTACAGGTAGAGAAATGGAGAAGAGAGGTAGAGAGATGGAGGACAGCAGAGGTAGAGAGATGAAAGCGGAAGTAAAGAGATGGGACGGAGAGGTAGAGTATAGAGAGATGGAGGACTGATAGGTAGAGGTATAGAGAGATAGAGGGACTGTAGAGAGAGGTAGAGAGATGGAGGACTGAAGGTAGATATAGAGAGATGGAGGGACTGATAGGTAGAGAGATAGAGGGATTGACGGATTTAGAGATAGAGAGATGGTGTGACCAACAGGAAAATGTGGAGAGATAGAGGGACTGATAGGAGGAGAGTAGAGAGACGGAGGGACTGATAGGAGAGAGTAGAGGACAGGAGCTGATAGGAGATAAAGAAATGGAGGGATTGAGAGGAGAGGTAAAGAAATGGAGGGATTGAGAGGAGAGGTAAAGAAATGGAGGATTGAGAGGGAGAGGTAAAGAAATGGAGGGATTGAGAGATGGAGAGGTAAAGAAATGGAGGGATTGAGAGATGGAGAAGTAAAGAAATGAGGGTTGAGAGATGGAGAGTAAAGAAATGGGATTGAGAGATGAAGGTAAAGAAATGGAAGGATTGAGAGGAGAGGCAAAGAAATGAGATTGAGAGATGGAGAGATAAAATTGGAGGGATTGAGAGATGGAGAAGTAAAGAAATGGAGGATTGAGAGGAGAGGTAAAGAAATGGAGGGATGAGAGATGGAGAGGTAAAGAAATGGAGGGATTGAGAGATGAGAGGATAAGAATTGAGGGATTGAGAGATGGAGAGGTAAGAAATGGAGGATTGAGAGATTTAGAAGGTAAAGAAATGTAGGATTGAGAGGAGAGTTAAAGAAATGGAGGGATTGAGAGATGGAGAAGGTAAAGAATTGAATGAGAGATGGAGAGGTAAAGAAATGGAGGGATTGAGAGATGGAGAGGTAAAGAAATGAGGATTGAGAGATGGAGAGTAAAGAATGAGATGAGAGATGGAGAGGTAAGAAATGGAGGATGAGAGATGAGATAAAAATGAGGATTGAGAGATGGAGAAGGAAAGAAATGAGGGTTTGAGAGGAGAGAAAGAGAATGGAGGATTGAGAGATGGAGAGGTAAAAAATGGAGGGATTGAGAGATGGAGGGTAAAGAAATGGAGGGATTGCAGATGGAGAAGGTAAAGAAATGGAGGGACTAGAGAGAGAGTTAAAGAAATGGAGGATTGAGAGATGGAGAGGTAAAGGAAATGAGTTGGATTGAGAGATGAGAGGTAAAGAATGGAGGATTGAGAGATGGAGAGTAAAGAAATGAGAGTTGAAGATGGAGAGTAAAGAAATGGAGATTTGAGAATGGCGAAAGGTAAAGAAATGGGTTGAAGGAGAGGTAAGAAATGAGGATTGAGAGATGAAGTAAAGAAATGGAGGATTGAGAATGGAGGGTAAGAAATGGAGGATTGGAGATGAGAAGGTTAAAGAAATGGAGGGACTGAGAGGAGAGTTAAAAAATGAGAGGGATTGAGAGATG
Source organism: Salvelinus sp. IW2-2015 (assembly GCF_002910315.2). NCBI lineage: Eukaryota > Metazoa > Chordata > Actinopteri > Salmoniformes > Salmonidae > Salvelinus > Salvelinus sp. IW2-2015. Next base: position 3,784 of record NW_019951113.1, on the reverse strand, counting down.
GAAGGTAGTAGAAGGATGAGAATGGAAGTAGTGAGATGGAGGATGAGCGATGGAGAGGTAGTGAGATGAAGTAGTCTGTACATTGGTGAGTGTGAACTCCGTTGTTTATTACCTCATCGTCAGTGTGTGTGATGGCCATGTTGACTCTGGTCTTTTGGATGCAGCCAATCGCATTACAGCTCAGTGAATACTCTCAGACTCAGTGACGTCTCTCTCAGTTCACAGCGTGAACAAAGCACACACATCCACACACACACACACATCAACACACACACACACACACCAACAACAACACACACACACACACACACACACAACACCACACACACACACACACACACACACACACCACACACACACACACACACAACACACACACACAAACACCAACACACTCACCACTAGAAGGCCGACAGTGTGACTCTTGTGAGCACACTTGCGCAAGTGTGTACGTGTGTTGTGTGTGTGTTGGTGTGTGTGTGTTGTGTGGTTGTGTGTGTGTGTGTGTGTTGTTTGTGTGTGTGTGTGTGTGTGTGTGTGTGTGTGTGTGTGTGTGTGTGTGCGTGTGTGTAGGCTAAGAGCCATGCTCTTCAATTCTATTACACTCTAAATGCGTTTTACATTTCCCCACCTGCTATGAGTTTGTTGTCTTAGAGTTAGTGTGTTGTCTTTCAATGAGTGTGTATTGGGGAAGGGTTAGTTTGTTGTGTTTCAATGTGTGCTGTGTTAAGCTCTCACAGTCTCACTGCAGAATCAAAAGTCAATACAGGACTAAGATCGAATCCCACCGGCTCTGACGCTATTCATATGTGACAGGGCTTGCAAACTATCATGGATTACAAAGAGAAACCCAGCCGTGAGCTGCCCAGTGGCACCAGATGAGCTAAATTCCTTCTCTGCTCGCTTCGAGGCAAGCAACACTGAACCTGCATGAGATCACCAGCTGTTCGGATGATCTCACTATTAATTGCCGATGTGAGTAAGACCTTTCAACAGGTAAACATTCACAAGACCGTGAGGCCAGACAGATTACCAGGACGGGAACTCAGACCACTTTTTCCACATTTTGTTATGTTACAGCCTTATTCTAAATTTGATTAAATTACAAACAAATCCTCAGCAATCTACAGACAATACCTWTTTTTYTTTTATTAAAAAAGTTTTAAAAAGTTAACAAAATTTTAACATATAAATAAAATAGAAATATCTTATTTACGTAAGAACTCAGACCCTTTGCTATGAGACGAAATTGATCTCAGTTGCATCCTGTTTCCGTTGATCATCCTTGAGTTGTTTCTACAACTTGATTGGAGTCCMCCTGTGGTAAATTCAATCAATTGGAAATGGTTTGGAAGGCAGACACCTGTCTATATAAGATCCCACAGTTGACAGTGYATGTCAGAGAAAAACCAAGCCATGAGGTCGAAGGAGTTGCCCGTAGAGCGCCAAGACAGGATTGTGTTGAGACACAGATCTGGGGAAAGGTACCAAAAAATGTCTGCAGCATTGAAGGTCCCCGAGAACACAGTGGCCTCCATCATTCTTAAATGGAAGATGTTTGGAACCACCAAGTCTCTTCCTAGTGTCACGCCCTGACCTTAGAGATCCTTTTTATGTCTCTATTTTGGTTTGGTCAGGGCGTGAGTTGGGGTGGGAAATCTATGTTATGTGTTCTATGTTTTCTATTTCTGTGTGTTTGGCCGGGTGTGGTTCTCAATCAGAGGCAGCTGTCTATCGTTGTCTCTGATTGAGAACCATACTTAGGTAGCCTTTTCCCACCTGTGTTTTGTGGGTAGTTGTTTTCTGTCTTTGTGTCTGAACCAGACAGAACTGTTTCGTGTTGTTAGATTTTCGTTTATCACTTTGTTATTTTTGTCATAGTGTTCACTTTTCATTAAGCAAATAACACTTACCACGCTGCGTTTTGGTCTCCTCCCTTAGACGATCGTGTAGAACTACCACCAACAAAGGACCAAGCAGCGATTGGTAGAGGGAGCAGCATTTGTTGAGAGTTAACATGGGAGGATATCCTGGACGGCCAGGGACCTGGGCACAGACGGGAGAGTATCGCCGTCCTAAAGAGGAGCTGGAGGCAGCTAAGCGGAGCGGCGACGCTACGAGGAGTTGGCTCGAGGAGGCGCACGGAAAGGCAGCCCAGAATTTTTTGGGGGGAGGCACACAGGGATATTGGTGGAGTCAGGTCATAGACTGAGCCAACTCCCGTGTTGCGTGGGGAGAGAGACCGGGCACACCGTGTTATGCGGTGACGCGCACGTCCCCAGTGCGCACTCATAGCCCGGTGCGCTACATCGCAGCTCCTCGCATCGCGCGGCTAGAGTGGCATCGAGCCAAGAAGGGATGCGTGCCGGCTCAGGCATCTGGCCTCCAGTGCGTTTCCTCGGCCCGGTTATCCTGCGCCAGCCCTACGCAAGGTGTCCCGTTCGCACAACAGCCCCAGTGCGGCCTGTTCCAGCTCCCGCACTTGCCGGGCTACAGGGGGTACCAGCCAGGACGAGTTGTGCTAGCTCTGCGCTCGAGACGCCAGTGCGCCTCCACGGCCCTATGTATCCGGTACCGTCCGGCCAAAAGAAGAAGCTCCTGCATGTCTCCCAGCTGGTGAGTCTGTGCCTGTACTAAGCTAACACTCCTGCATGTCTCCAGCCTGGTGAGTCCTGTGCCTGCTCCCAGAGCCAGGCCTCCTGTGTGTCTCTCCACTCCAGTGATGATCCATGGCAGGAAGCTCCAGTGTCCATGCACGAAGCCTCAGTGATGATCATGGCAAGAAGCCTCCCAGTGATGATCCATGCACGAAGCCTCCAGTGATGATCCATGGCACGAAGCCTCCAGTGATGATCCATGCACGAAGCTCAGATGATCCATGAGCCAAGCATCCAGTGTGAGACATGGCACGAAGCGCTCCAAGAGTCTCCCTCTGTCCGGAGCCATCTCCTCCTGTCGGAGCTGCCAAGTCCCCTCCTGTCCGGAGCCTCCAGAGTCTCCCTCCTGTCCGGAGCCTCCAGAGTCTCCCTCCTGTCCGGAGCCTCCAGAGTCTCCTCTGTCCGGAGCCTTCCAGAGTCTCCCTCCTGTCCGGAGCCTCCAGAGTCTCCTCCTGTCCGGAGCTCAGTCCCTCCCCGAGCGCCACTGCTCTGTCCGGAGCTGCCCGAGTCGCCCTCCTGTCGGAGCCGCCAGAGTCGCCCTCCTGCGGAGCTGCCGAGTCTCCCTCCTGTCCGGAGCTGCCCGAGTCTCCTCCTGTCCGGCCTCCAGAGTCTCCCTCCTGTCCGGACCTCCAGAGTCTCCCTCCTGTCCGGAGCCTCCAGAGTCTCCCTCCTGTCGGAGCTGCCAGAGTCTCCCTCCTGTCGGAGCTGCCAGAGTCGCCCTCCTGTCGGAACGCTGCCCGAGTCGCCTCCTGTCCGGAGCCGCCAGAGTCGCCTCCTGTCCGGAGCTGCGAAGTCTCCCTCTGTCCGGAGCGCCGAGTCTCTCCTGTCCGGCCTCCAGAGTCTCCCTCCTGTCCGGAGCTCCAGAGTCTCCTCCTGTCGGACTGCCAGAGTGCTCCGTCCGCTGCCATGCTCCTGCCGAGCTGCCCGAGTCGCCCTCCTGTCCGGAGCTGCCGATCGCCCTCCTTCCCGGAGCTGCCCGAGTCGCCCTCCTTCCGGAGCCCTGCCCGAGTCTTCAGTCCTCCTGTCCGAGCTGCCAGTACTGGATCATCCTCGTCTATACTGTACAGCCATGATTTATTACACTCCGATACCTGTCACATGACTCATACTGGTACCCTGTCGTTAAC
>NW_019951112.1:0-6619 GCF_002910315.2 Salvelinus sp. IW2-2015 | reverse complement strand
AGAGAGAGATACTGGCAACTGATATCACCGTGACAACACCTCCATTTCTGGGGGTGTGTCTCTTGCCAAGAGGCCCACTGAGAGAGACAGGGCAATGTGTGTTTGGCAGAGATGAAGTGTGTCATCAGCAGCATGAAGTGTTGTGTGTGTGTGTGTGTTCACAAGGTGGAATTTAGGAAATATGAGGAGCAACAACACAAGCTTGTTAGATGACACATCACAAGCCCTCTTTCCTGCCTCACACCCAAGGAAGCTAACATGATCTCTACCTCAGTCATCTCTGCGGCAGCCTTGGCACTGCCTCACACCCAGGGAGAGAGCTAACATGATCACTCCCCCCCCCCCCCCCCCTCCCCCTCACTCAGTCCATCCTGCGGGCAGCCTGGCACGCCTCACACCCAGGGAGAGCTAACATGATCTCTACCTCAGTCCACTCTGCAGGCAGCCTGGCACTGCCCTCACACCCAGCTGGCACCCCGAGCTTAACATGATCTCTACCTCAGTCCATCTCTGCAGGCAGCCCTTCTGCCTCACACCCAGGGAGAGAGCTAACATGATCTCTACCTCAGTCCATCTCTGCAGGCAGCCTGGACTGCCTCACACCCAGGGAGAGAAGCTAACATGATCTCTACCTCAGTCCATCTCTGCAGGCAGCCTGCACTGCCTCACACCCAGGAGAGAGAGCTAACATGATATTTACCTCAGTCTATTCTGCGGCAGCTGGGCACGCCTCACACCCAGGGAGAGAGCTAACATGATATTTACCTCAGTCTATCTTGCGGGCAGCCTCTTCTGCCTCACACCCAGGGAGAGCTAACATGATCTCTACCTCAGTCCATCTCTGCAGGCAGCCTGGCAACTGCCTCACACCCAGGGAGAGCTAACATCATCTCTACCTCCAGTCTATCTCTGCGGGCAGCCTGGCACTGCCCTCACACCCATAACATGACCTCTGATCTAACAGGAGCTCTACTGTAGTTAGTGTGACCCCACAGTAGATATGACTCAATATGGCGAGGTCTGTCCTCACGTTTCTGTTTACAAATACACTGTACTACTTCCTCTACCCCTGTTACACACACTCACCTATATATGATCTAATATGGTTGTCTATGATCATGGAAGAATGACTGGGGCGCCATTTTGAATTACCATGTGTATTTATGGATATCAATAAATTGCCTGACAACTGATCCTGAATTTAATTCCACTGCCTACCAATTGCTTCAAATCAAACCTTTTTGTCACATGCGCCGAATACAACAAGTCGTATACCTTACCGTGAAATGCTTACTTACAAGTCCTTAACCAACAGCGCAGTTCAAGAAGAGTTAAGAAAATATTTACCAAAATAAAAAAGTTAAAAATTAATAAAAAATTAACAACAATAACGAGGCTATATACAGGGTACCGGTACGGTCAGTTGGCAGGGGTACATGTTAGAGCTAACTGTACATGTGTAGGGGGAAAGGACTAGGCATAGATAATAAAACAGCAAGTATTGTACAACCCTAACCCTGTACAAAAAAATTGTGTGGGGTCATATGTAATAATCGGTGGCCATTTGATTAATTGTTCAGCAGTCTTATGGCTTGGGGGTAGAAGCTGTTTAAGGAGCCTTTTGGTCATAGACTGGTGCTCCGGTACCGTTGCCGTGCTCGGTTAGCGGAGAAAACAGTCTATGACTTTGGTGACTGGAGTCTTTGACAATTTTATGGGCTTTCCTCTGACACCGCCTATGGAGGTAGAGTCACTTTAATTAACTCTACCTACATTGTACATACTACCTCAACTAAACCGGTGCCCCCGCACATTGACTCTTGTACCGGCCACCCCCCTGGTATATAGCCTCCACATTGACTCTGTACCAGTACCCCCTGTATATAGCCTCCACATTGATCTGTACCATACCCCCTGTATATATTGTTTTTTTTAATGCCCTCTTTAATTACTTGTTACTTTTATCTCTTATTCTTATCTGCATTTTTTTAAACTGCATGTCGGTTAGGCTCGTAAGTAAGCATTTCACTGTAAGGTCTACTTTACACCTGGTTAAGTGTATTCAATACTGTGCCACTACCTGTTGATCAGCTGTAAGGTCTACTTTACACTTCATGTATAGTATTGTCGCATTATACACCGTTGTATTCAGCATTTCACTGTAGTCTACTAACACCTTTTGTATTCAGCATTTCAACTGTCAGGGTCTACTACACCTGTTGTATTCAGCATTTCACTGTAAGGTCTACTACACCTGTTGTATTTCAGCATTTCACTGTAAGGTCTACTACACCTGTTGTATTCAGCATTCACTGTAAGGTCTACTACACCTGTGTATTCAGCATTTCACTGTAAGGTCTACTACACCTGTCTGTATTCAGCATTTCACGTGAAGGTCTACTACACCTGTTGTATTCAGCATTTCACTGTAAGGTCTACTACACCTGTTATTCAGGCATTTCACTGTAAGGTCTTTACTACACCTGTTGTATTCAGCATTTCACTGTAAGGTCTCTTTACAACCTGTTTGTATTCAGCATTTCACTGTAAGGCTACTACACCTGTGTATTAGCATTTCACTGTAAGGTTCTACTCACCTGTTGATTCGCATTTCACTGTAAGGTCTACTACACCGTTGTATTCAGCATTTCACTGTAAGTCTTTACACCTGTTGTATTCAGCATTTCACTGTTAAAGTCTGACTACACTGTGTATTCAGCATTCACTGTAAGGTCTTACTACACCTGTTGTATTCAGCATTTCACTGTAAGGTCTACTACACCTGTTGTATTCAGCATTTCACTGTCAGGTCTACTACACCTGTTGTATTTGGCGCATGTGACTAATAAAAGTGATTTGACTTGATATAGGGCCTGGATTGCAGGAAGCTTGACCTCAGTGATGTACTGGGCCGTACGCACTACCCTCTGTAGCGCCTTGAGATCAGATGCCGAGCAGTTGCCATACGGTGATGCAACCGTACAGGATGCTCTCGATGGTGCAGCTGTAGAACCTTGTGAGGATAGGGAAACCATGCAAAATCTTTTCAGTCTCCTGGCGGGGGAAAAGGTTTTGTCGTACCCGTTTCACGACTGCCTTGGTGTGTTTGGACCAGGATAGTTTGTTGGGATGGAACTTGAAACTTTCTACCCACTCCATTACAGCCCCGTTAATGTTAATGGGGGCCTGTTCGGCCCCGCTTTTCCTGTAGTCACATCATCTCCTTTGTCTTGCTCACATTGAGGAGAGGTTGTTGTCTGACACCACACTGCCAGGTCTGACTTCCTCCCTATAGGCTGTCTGTCGTTGTCGGTGATCAGGCCTACCACTGTTGTGTCGTCAGCAAACTTGATGATGGTGTGGAGTCGGTTTGGCCACGTAGTGTGGGTGAACAGGGAACACAGGAGGGGACTAAGTATACACTCCTGAGGGGCCCCAGTGTTGAGGATCAGCGTGGCAGACGTATTGTTCCTACTCTTACCACCTGTGTCGGCCCGTCAGGAAGTCCAGGATCCAGTTGCAGAGGAAGGTGTTTAGTCCCAGGGTCCTTAGCTTAGTGATGAGCTTCGTGGGCACTATGGTGTTGAACGCTGAGCTGTTGTCAATGAACAGCATTCTCACATAGGTGTTCCTTTTGTCCAGGTGGGAAAGGGCAGTGTGGAGTGCGATTGAGATTACGTCATCTGTGGATCTGTTGGGGCGGTATGTGAATTGGAGTGGGTCTAGGGTATCCGGGAGAATGCTGTTGATGTGAGCCATGACCAGCCTTTAAAAGCACTTCATGGCTACCGACGTGAGTGCTACAGGGCGGTAATCATTTAGGCAGGTTACCTTCGCTTCCTTGGGCACAGGGACTGTGGTGGTCTGTTTGAAACATGTTGGTATTACAGACTCGGTCAGGGAGAGGTTGAAAATGTCAGTGAAGACACGTGACAGTTGGTCCACGCATGCTTTGAGTACAAGTCCTGGTAATCCATCTGGCCCCACGGCTTTGTGAATGTTGACCAGTTTAAAGGTCTTGCTCACATCGGCACCGAGAGCACTATCACACAGTCAACCAGGGGTCACTGTGGGGACACTGTGGGGTCACTGTGGGGACGACGTTGTCGATGCACTTATTGATGAAGCCAATGACTGAGGTGGTATACTCCTCAATGCCATTCAGTCTGAAACTGCCATCCCAGAAGTCGCTTGTGCTGACTTCAAAATGAGGGGCATTGTACAAAACAAATTCATCACCGATTGGATCGTATCAAAGTCAATGACGTGATTCATGAATGCTGGGCTCAACCCATTGGTTTCCGGGACCAATCAGAACGGTTAGAATGTGTTCACATTCTATGTATTGAGGGAGGAAAGCAAATCCAGACTCGTGGTGGAGAAGAAACGCTAGTGGGCGTTTTGTTTGGRGGGAGCCATGCATGTGGATGGGTTGTCAGGCTAATCAATGAACAAATAGCTTAGGAAGCGTCCAACCATCCAATGGAGAGTGTTTGTTTGTGTCTTACCTAGCTTCAGATTCTTGAACTCTGGTAGATGGGAGGACGCACACAGCTGGTAGAAGATATGATAGTTCCTCTCCTCGTCCGCCTGCACAGAGGCGAGAGACAGAGTCAGGCAGTTTCAGCTAGTGTATGTTCTATACAGCCAGGAGATTCCAGTGTTGTGTACAGACAAGAGAACACTGTCATGCTGTTTAGAATCTGGTGTAGTTTTAATGTTGCAACATTTCCACCAGAGACTAAGACACACACACCCAGGTGCTGTTGCAGAAAGGTATGTGGGGAATGTGTGTTGCAGTACAGGACTCTGGGAAGACATGCTGTACTCCACTATCTCAATACGTCTGTGTGTATCTCTGTGTGTATGTGTATGTGTGTGTGTGTGTGTGTGTCTGTGTGTGTGCACACTTTCTAAGTTGTGCACATTCCTGATTCGTCTCATCAGTGTGACCTGGATCAGATCCACACAGAGAAAAAAGAGAAAGAGAGAAAGAACGAGAGCTAGAGAAAAGAGAACGAGAGCTAGAGAGAAAAGAGAACGAGAGCTAGAGAGAAAAGAGAACGAGAGCTAGAGAGAAAAGAGAACGAGAGCTAGAGAGAAAAGTAGAACGAGAGCTAAGAGACGAAAAAGAGAAGACGAGAGCTAGAGAGAAAGAGAACGAGAGCTAGAAGAAAAGAGAACGAGAGCTAGAGAGAAAAGACGAACGAGAGCTAGAGAGAAAGAGAACGAGAGCTAGAGAAGAAAAGAGAAGACGAGAGCTAGAGAGAAAAGAGAACGAGAGCTGAGAGAAAAGAGAACGAGAGCTTAGAGAGAAAAGAGACTAGAGAGCTAGAGAGAAAAGAGAACGAGAAGCTAGAGAGAAAAGAGAACAGAGCAGAGAGAAAAGAGAAGGAGCTAGAGAGAAAAGAGAGAGAGCTAGAGAAAAGAGAACGAGAGCTAGAGAAAAGAGAGAACGAGAGCTAGAGAAAAGAGAACGAGAGCTAGAGAAAAGAGAATGAAGAGTAGAGAAACAGAGAATGAGAGCTAGAGAAAAGAGAACGAGCTAGAGAGAAAAGAGAACGAGACTAGAGAGAATAAGAGAAGAAGCGAGAGGCATAGAGAGAAAGAAGAGAACGAGAGCTAGAGAAAAGAGAACAAGAGCAGAAGAAAAGAGAAGAGAGCTAAGAAAAAGAGAACGAGAGCTAGAGAAAAGAGAACAAGAGCTAGAAAAGGAACGAGAAGCTAGAGAGAAAGAAGCTAGAGAAAAGAGAACGAGAAGCTAGAGAGAAAAGAGAACGAGAGCTGAGAGAAAACAGAGAACGAGAAGCTAGAGAAAAGAGAACGGAGCTAGAGAAAGAGAACGAGAGCTAGAGAAAAGAGAACGAGAGCTAGAGAAAAGAGAAACAAGAGCTAGAGCGAAAAGAGAACGAGAGCTAAGAGAGAAAGAGAACGAAGAGACTAGAGAAAAGAGAACGAGAGCTAGAGAGAAAAAGAGAACGAGAGCTAGAGAGAAAAGAAACGAGAGCTAGAGAGAAAAGAGAACGAGAGCTGAGAGAACAGAGAAAAGAGCTAAGAAAAGAGAACGAGAGCTTAGAGGAGAAAGAGAACGAAGAGCTAGAGAAAAGAGAACAAGTAGAGAGACAAAGAAGCGAGATGCAGAGAGAAAAAGAACAAGAGCTAGAAGCAAAGAGAACAGAGCTAGAGAGAAAAGAGAACGAGACTGAGAAAAGAGAACGAGAGCTAGAAGAGAAAAGAGACGAAGAGCTAGAGAGAAAAGAGAACAGGAGCTAGAGAAAGAGAACGAGAGCTAGAGAGAAAAGAGAACGAGACGCTAAGAGAGAAAAGAACGAGAGCTAGAGAAAAGAGACAAGAGCTAGAGAAGAGAAACGAGAGCTAGAGAGAAAAGAGAACGAAGCTAGAGAAAGACAACGAGAGCTAGAGAAAAGAGAAACAAGAGCTAGAGGAGAAAAAGAGAACGAGCGCTAGAGAAAAGAGAACGAAGCCTAGAGAAAAGAGAAACAAGAGCTAGAGAAAGAGACAGAGAGCTAGAGAGAAAAGAAGAACGAGAGCTAGAGACAAGAGAACGAAGAAGCTAAGATGAAAAAGAGAACAAGAGCTCAGAGAGACAAAGAAACGG
>NW_019951111.1:4954-6620 GCF_002910315.2 Salvelinus sp. IW2-2015 | reverse complement strand
CTCAGAAAAATGGGGAAGTTAAAATTGGCATTAGGCAGAGAGAGAGAGAGAGAGAAAGATAGAGGGGGCGGGAGAGAGAGAGAGAGAGAGGCAAAGAGAGAGGAGAAAGAAGACAGGCTGCCCCATAGAGACAAAGTGAGGGAGACAGAGCGAGAGAGACAGAAAGAGAGAGAGCGTGAGGGAGAGAGACAGCGATAGAGCCATAATAGAATGTCTACAAAGACTGTGAAGTCAGCGTCACGCTAAATGAGCATGTCATCTAATCTACATTAGCAAGACAACTTTGTTTTGGCTGCACAGTACACGTCAGTGCACTTCAAACTGTGGTGCTGTGCGGTCACTAACCTTCATGTGCCGGAGATTATAACAAAACAGTTAGCCCACTCAGTGAAACGGCCCCTGGAGTTTCTCTCTTCTACTTACTTCTGATGTGTTGTACATCAAAACATCAAACCTTCCCTCATAGGGGTCATTGTGGGTGATGATAGTAGAACTAAACTCCTGGATAATGCTTTTGTCTGTTCTTGAATTGGGTCTACAATTTGAGCAGTGGTCCTCTCTTCCTGAAGAGGTTTGGATATATGACTTCCTGTGTACTTCCTGTATGTAGAGGAAGTGGCATCATACCTCTTTGGTGATGAAGGAGCTGGAGAGGGTGACGGCGGACCAGAAGAAGATGCCACAGCTCAGGATGATCTTCCTGTTGAAACGGTCGCCCAGGTAACCGAAGATGGGCGCTGCCACCATGAAACTGCAGATGAAAACTGTGGAAGACAAAGAGGCCAAATGTTAAAATCACTGTAGCTTCAGTAGGCTATCACCACCCTTTTCTTTCCTCGCACAAAAGTAAATAAATATCATTGTGTGAGAACGTTGAGTGTCGCCGCACTGATGTGTTATTTTGTAATGATGAAATTGTCATAATTCCAATGACAATGAAGTAGGCAAAAGCACAAACAGATCTGGGACCAGGCTAGTAGTCTCCCTGGTTGGTATTGATAACGAGCCAGGCACTCGGGCATCCTGTGAAGGACTGCCAAAGGTCACCCAACCTTACCTCAGACCACGCAGGATCCCATTATACAGTCACATATTAAAGTGATATCACAGAGACAATGGAAGTATATTAAAGACCGGGTGATTTCAGCTCTCTCTGATAGCATTAGAGGAATGATGTCGTTATGCGAATTACGCCGTTATATTATCACGTCTTCAGCATTAGCCTGTTATTGCCTCTGATCTGATTTGATGTAATATATATCATCTAAGCTGGCCGAGCAATAAAAACAACGGTTGTTTTCTCTCTTTTACAGTCGTAGTAATCCTCTCACTGACATTGAGCATGAACCTCACTGAAGTACAGTAGGTTACAGTACATGAGTGGGTGGCTGAAAGTGCGCTTCACTAATCCTCTCACTGCTGACTTTATAAAAACAAATCCGCGGGGGGCTTATGGCAGTATCTATCTATGAGAAAGAACACCCTCCCTAAACATCGTTGAATATTTAATGTTATCGGACAGAGGTGTATTTCTCCGCAGATATAAAGGGCAGAGGGATTACACTTGACAGCAGTACAGTCTGACAACAGGGCTTCGGAAGACGGGCACTCTCCAAGAGTGTTTTGACACTTCATCAGCATAAAGCTATCCTGGGGGGGAGGGGGG
>NW_019951111.1:0-1199 GCF_002910315.2 Salvelinus sp. IW2-2015 | reverse complement strand
ACACACACACACACACACACACACACACACACACACACACACACACACACACACACACACACACACACACACACACACACACACACAGAACTGCCACTTGCCCATGCAGATCAAACACACCCTGCTAAGGAATGGTTGAACAATTCCTCTGTCAAGCTGATCTATTTGGGGAGATTTTGGTTTGGCACATCTTTCTCCCTCTGACATCATGATGAGTTTAGTAATTAGTTGAATAAACACACAGACTGGGTGGTTGCATCACTGAGGCATCCTCTACCAACCATTACCAGATAATGGCGCTTTGGTCTCTGTAGTCAGGTCTGTCAGGTTAGTCCCCCCCCCCCCTCTCTCAATTCAATTTAAGGGCTTTATTGGCATGGGAAACATATGTTTACATTGCCAGAGCAAGTAAAATAGACAATAAACAATAAAAAATGTACTGTAAACATTACACTTACAAAAGTTCCAAAAGAATAAAGACATTTCAAATGTCATATTACTCTCACACACACGCTCGCCTGCACGCACGCAAGCAAGTACGCATGCACAAAGACACACACACACACACACACACACACACACACACACACACACACACACACACACACACAACTAACTAACGGCAGGGTGTCATACACAGAGATAAGACGGGGAGAGGCCCACAATCAGCCTCCGCCAGCAGCTGTACATGGGTTTAAATAGACAATCTCTCAGGGGTGATGGTGCTCGACAGAGAACTGCCCCAGCCATATGAACTCAAAGTAGCAAGACGCCTGTCTGCTAACTAAGCAATTAAGAAGGAGACCACACATGGACAATCCTCTCCTCTCTCTCCCCCTGTTTCCTGTGAAATTGTGATTTATTTCTAAATTAACTGTGTTTGTTTTTATATCATCTCTCCTCTATTCAAAGCACCTTGGAGTGGAGGCTTTGTACTGTATGTGCGCGTGTGTGCACGCGCGTTCGTGCATGAGGGCTTATTCAGCGTGAGCCAATTAACCCCTAATTCACCCCAGTGTGTGTTTGAATTCCGGGCTAAGTTCTCTGTTAGCGCTAGTGATAATGATTGAACTCCCTGGGCAGTAGCACAGAGTTTACCTTCAGTTTAAACAAAAAGGAAAAGATTAAGGGGAAAATACCCAAGATATAGTACAAGGCGGTGCGTGTCTGCGTTTTGCGTGTGTGTGTGTGAGTGCACG
>NW_019951110.1:4494-6620 GCF_002910315.2 Salvelinus sp. IW2-2015 | reverse complement strand
AACATTCAATCTAGTCAGGAGAGTTAGCATTTCTCTCATCAGGAGGATTTACATTCAATCAGTCAACAAGGGAGGGTTAGGCATTCAATCTTAGTCCAGAGGAGGTTTAGCATTCAATACTAGTCCAGAGGTGTTTAGCATTCAATCTAGTCCAGGACGGTTTAGCATTCAAATCTAGCATCCAGGGAGGGTTTAGCATTCAATCTAGTTCAGGGAGGTTTACATTCAATCTATCCAGGGGAGGTTCTAGCATTCAAATCCAGTCAGGAGGTTTAACATTCAAACTAGTCCAGGGGAGAGTTTGAGCATTCATCTAGTCCAGGGGAGGTTTAGCATTCAAATCTAGTTCCAGGGGAGGCTTTAGCATTCAATCTAGTCCAGGGGAGGTTTAACATTCAATCGTATCCATGGGAGATTGAGCATTCAATCTATCCAGGGGAGGTTTAGCATTCAATCTAGTCCAGGGAGGACCTAGCATTCAAATCTAGTCAGGGAGGTTTAACATTCAATCTAGGTCCAGGGAAGCTTAGCATTCAATCTAGTTCAGGGGAGGGTTTAGAACATTCAATCTAGTCCAGGGCAGGTTAGCATTCAATCTAGTCCAGGGGAGTTTTAGCATCCAATCTAGTCCCAGGGAGGAGTTTAAGCAGTTCAAATCTAGTCCAGGAGGAGGTTTAGCATTCAATCTAGTCCAGGGAGGTTTAGCATTCATCTAGTTCAGGCGAGGTTATGCAAATTGTAATTTGATGACATTTTAAATATTTCTCAGTGTTTAGAATAGAGTTGCTATTAGCTATATATCGATGTGTTTCCAATGCCGCCCGATTCTCTGATTCTCCTCTTGGGGCGCTATATCAAGCGGCCCATATAGGCTTAGTTGGTCTCAATCAAATGGATACATAGCCTCTAGGCTATATGCTACGAAAGTGAATGATCAGAGAAGCACAGAGCAAGCTTATAAGTTCTAAGAAAGCTAGCTGCTGGGATGGTGTAAATAAAACTAGTCTGCATTACACACTGCAGTGGATATTCCAACCCTGCTCTGCTCTTGCTGATCAAAACTGTTTTTGTGTGCTGCCCAACCAATGGCTGTGCTGTGTAGCTCTACGGTGGCTCTAAGGTGCCAGTTCAAGARGAGAGTCAAAGGCTTCTTCTGAAAATCCTTTTTGATTAGGCCTAGTCCCCCAAAAATCACTATCTTGCACGGGACTAGCCTGTAGACTATGTTCTGTTCTGTTTGTGAAGGAGAGCGTGAAGATGAGAAGAAGGACCGGAGGTSAACTTTGAAAGCTTGCTACTACTGTAATAGATTGGATTAGAAACAATATGTTTCTTTCCCATGATGTATTTATAAGATTTATTGAYCTCACAATGAGACAGATTCACAATAACYTACATTGTGGAGCTGAAACTCGAAGCAGCAGCCAGGGCTCAATCTATGGAAAACGGACAGCTCCTGGGTGCTGAAAGTAACCAAATTAGAGTAGCCATAACTCATTTAAACMGTCTCCATTTTAATTAGACTTTATTAACAACAAGAGGCCTTTGTGTTGGAGCCTATTTCTTCCTATTGATGAAATACATTAAGATGTAGGGCTACCTGTTTGACAGACGACATTAGGCTATATATTTGATTTGATTTGATTAGGCCATAGGCTGCGATATCCACAGATTTGTGGGTCAATTCCTCCTCCCACCATGCACTCTTTAAATAGCCCACCTCCGGGTCAGTGAAGGGCTGTTAAGATAAAACCAAGACTCAAATTGAGGGGGGTATGAGAAGGTATGACAGAGGCCTACCTTTTATTAAAGAAAATGGCAGAAAGTACAGATAAAAATCTCCTTGTTGGCTTGAGATTTTAAAGAAAATAAAACAGATCCAATCATATAAAGAGATCTGTAACAACGCTTTGATCCTCTATGCTTGATGCCAGAAACAAGCTGTAAAATACCCGGGAAAGACGTGACTCCAACGCATATGTATATCATTGCTCCTTTGACATTCAGAGGCTGAGCAACAACCTAYAGCTGAGGAGACAACAAAAAATAGACTTTGCTTAGGAGGTAATCTGATTCTGTCACTAGCAATTGATTAAGCTATTCACTTTCTGTTTCATAGAAGATGT
>NW_019951110.1:0-3102 GCF_002910315.2 Salvelinus sp. IW2-2015 | reverse complement strand
CGATGTCCGCGGTGGAAAGTAGGGCTAACTTTGAAAGTAATTAATCAGATCCTAATGAACATCTTTAGATTTCAATTATTTGTAAAATAGGGGACAGTTGTTCGTTTGCAATAAAGAACGGATTTTACATTGGATCCCCCATTGTTTTTTACACGTGCTGCTACTTGCCTTTTTATTTATCCTTACATAGTCACTCCACCCCACTAATGTAAAAATGACCTCAAATAACCTGTACTCCCGCACACTATCCGGTACCGGTGTGCCCCTTAATACAGCTTCATTATTGTTATTTTACTTGTGTTATTTTTTTTAAATATTTTTTTTAACTGTAGTTTATTTGGTAATACTTACGTAAAAGCTTACTTACAGCACTGTGTGTGTGTGTGTGTGTGTGTGTGTGTGTGGTTGACACTATTTACAGTATGTCATGTCTCACATCCACAGGAGAGGAATATTCTGGTTTCTAAACTAACACACACATTATAATTGGACACTTGTATTTAATATTAACCAACTGTGGTTCCAGGGAGGTTTTCCGTCTTCATGAAGCATGACAGAAAGACCTAATGTGTTGCTCATTGCCTGTTGGGCCTTCAACTGGAATTCTATGATTGTGTGTCTTCAGCCCTTGTCTTTACATATGTGTCTTTAGCCTTGGCCCTGCATCAAGTGATGACAAATACAGTTATTTCAGCCTTGTATAGCATTCTGTTATATGGCAGGTTTGAAGGGTGTGTGTGTGTGTGTGTGTGTGTGTGTGTGTGTATTACTCAAAGGAGATAATACCTAATTTACTTTGGCAATGGACTGAGTGAACTTCTTCAAACCTGCCAAATGACAATATAAAAACAGAATATTATACAAAACTGAAAGCACTTTCTTTGTCATCACTGCATGGCACCCTATTCCATATATAGTGCACTACAACAGACGAGACCCATTCCCGAACTAGTGCACTATATAGGGACTAGGGTGTCATTTGGGACACATTCCAAGGCTATCTAAGGCCACGTACAGTGCAWTTGGAAAATATTCAGACCACTTGACTTTTTTCCCACATTTGTTACATTACATTCTGAAATGTATTAAATAAAATCCTCATCAATCTACACACTATGCCCCATAGAGACAAAGCGAAAATAGTTTTAAAAAAATAAACAAAACAGAAATACCTTATTTACATAAGTATTCAGACCATTTACTATGAGATTCAAAATTTAGCTCAGGTGCATCCTGTTTCCATTGATCATCCTTAAGATGTTTCTACAACTTGATTGGAGTCCACTTGTTAGAGTCCAGGCTCTGTCTCAGTGGTCTAAGACACTGCATTGCAGTGCTAGCTGTGCCACTAGAGATTCTGGGTTAGAGTCCAGGCTCTGTCTCAGTGGTCTAAGACACTGCATTACAGCACTAGCTGTGCCACTAGGTTCAAGTCCAGGCTCTGTCGCAGCCGGCCGCAACCGGGAGACCCATGGGGCTGCGCACAATAGGCCCAGCGTCGTCTGGGTTAGGGGAGGGTTGCGCACTAGCGACTCCTGTGGCGGGTCGGGCGCAGTGCACGCTGACACGGTCGCCAGGTGCCCGGTGTTTCCTCAGACACATTGGTGCTTCCGGGTTAAGTGGGCGTTGTGTCAAGAAGCAGTGCAGCTTGGTCGGGTTGTGTTTCGGAGGACACACGGCTCTCGACCTTCGCCTCTCCCGAGTCCGTACGGGAGTTGCAGCGATGAGACAAGACTGTAACTACCAATTGGAAACCACGAAATTGGGGCGAAAACATCTCCTTTGGTTTAGATACAAGTATAATGAAACCTACAACACAAAACGTCTCCTTTGGTTTAGATACAAGTATAATGAAACCTACAACAACAAAACGTCTCTTGGTTTAGATACAAGTATAATGAAACCTACAACACACAAAAACGTTTGACTTTGTGAAAATCTGTTTTTTTGGACCTAACTGTTTGACCAATGTTTCCACGTGGTTTCATCCTTCACACTCCATAAAATGATGGGCTTCTTCTAAATATTTGGTCACATGATTCATTTTGTGTATGGTTTCCTAGAAACTAGAGATGGCTCATGTTACCCACTCTCCCCTGGTACAGCAACACTAACTCCCATTTCAAAATAGTTTAGAGGTTTGGGATATTCAAAAACAGTCTGAAAAATAGAAGATAATATCCCTACAGGGAATATCAATGTTTAACCCCGTAAGGTCGATGTCTGCGCCCATGCCAGTTTAAACCTATAGACACACTATATATACAAAAGTATATGGACACCCTTTCAAATGAGTGGATTCAGCTATTTCAGCCACACCCGTTGCTGACAGGTATATAAAATCGAACACACAGCCATGCAATCTCTATTAATATACAATCGCAATCTCCATAGACAAACATTGGGCAGTAGAATGGCCTGTACTGAAGAGCTCAGTGACAATCATGGCTGCCAGCAACACTCCTTCTTCACAGGTCCAATCAGAGGCATTACTGAGTGAATATCCAGATTTCCATTTCCATTTTAACTGGTGTGCCTTCTTAAAAGTTCATTTGTGAATTTATTTTCTTCTTAATGCGTTTGAGCCAATCTGTTTGTGTTGGAATGGACAGGGTAGAAAGTAAAGAATAAAGAACACCCTGGAATGAGTCGGTGTTGAATTGTCTCCCGGGAGGTTCTGTCTCACTGGATTGTAAGACACTTTGCATAAAGTGTCTACTAAAATGGCATACAAATTCCATTTTAAAATCCTGGAAGTAAACTGAATGAATTGAAATGGAATTGACCCAAAACCCCAACCATGCAGCCACCCTGTCATGTCTCTCTTGTCCTAATATTGAACCAGACCAGTACAGTGTTGTCCTAAATTGAATCAAACCAGTACAGTGTTGTCCTAATATTGAACCAGACCAGTACAGTCTTGTCCTAATATTGAACAGACCAGTACAGTGTTGTCCTAATATTGGCCAGACCAGTACCGATGTTGTCCTAATATTGAACCAGACTAGTACAGTTTGTCCTAATATATGAACCAGACAGTACAGTGTTGTACTATATATGCCAGACAGTACAGTGTTGTCCTAATATTGAACCAGACCAGTA
>NW_019951109.1:0-6621 GCF_002910315.2 Salvelinus sp. IW2-2015 | reverse complement strand
TGGAGGTAGACACGGAGATTGTGGTGTCTGAGGAGACAGGAGAATCTATGGGTGTCTGTTGTCTTGAGCCAGAACAGAGTAGGTGATTATCTCTCGTGGTCTGAGGCAGACAGGGAATTCTGTGGTGTCTGTTGTCTGAGCAGACAGGAGATTCTTGTGTGTCCGTTGTCTGAGAAGACAGGAGATTCTGTGGTGTCTGTTGTCTGAGAAGACAGGAGATTTGTGGTGTCCTTGTCTGAGGAGACAGGAGATTCTGTGGTGTCTGAGGAGACAGGAGATTCTGTGGTGTCTTAGAGACAGGAGATCTGTGTGGTGTCTGGTGTCCGAGGAGACAGGAGATTATGTTGGTCTGGTGTGCTGACGAAGAAAGGAGATGTCTGTGGTGTCTGAGGCAGGAGAACAGGAGATCTGGGTGTCGAGTTGTGCGGAGACAGGTAGAGCTCGTGGGTGTCTGGGGAAGGAGACAGGAGATTCTTTATGGTTCTGTGGAGACAGGAGATTGCTGTGGTTCTGAGGGACAGAGATTCTGTGGTGCCTGTATCTGAGGGAGACAGGAGATTCTGTGGTGTCTGTTGTCTGAGAAGACAGGAGAATTCTGTGGTGTCTGGGTCTAGGAGACAGGAATTCTGTGGTGTCTCGTGTCTGAGGAGAAGGGTGGTAATGTTGGTCTATTGCCACCGCCCATCGTGGCATAGAAGGTAACTGCGGGGCACTTGTTGTTGCGGACTGTTTCTGTCGACGTCTTTGTGTTACGATGCTCCTACCGCCAACACAGGTTACAACACATCAAGCTCCCGTCGGCCAGCCAACTAAACACGATCCAGGAAAGGAATGGCTTTGGATATTGTTTTGTTTGCTGTAACAGTAATGTGACGGTTCAATTGTTCAAAAACAGATTCAATCAGTGATATCCGTCCTCAGTATAAACAGATGGTCACCCTCAGTCCGTTCATAGTTAAAAAAAAGCAGTGATGGAATTAAGGACCTTTGGGCACTGGCCAGCCGAGGATTAGTAGACCGCTTATATATAGCCTGTCTAACAGCACTGGCCAGCCGGGATAGTAGAACCACAATAATACTAGCCTGGTCTAAACAGTGGCCAGCCGGGGTAGTAGACCGCAATTATAACTAGCTGGTCTCAAAACGCAGCTGGCCAGCTGGGCTAGTAACCGCATTTAATACTAGCTGGTCTAAACACTGGCCAGCCGGGATAGGTTGGACCGCAATTAATATACTAGCCTGGTTAAACAGCACTGGCCAGCCGGGCTAGTAGCCCGCAATTAATACTAGCCTGGTCTAAAACAGCACTGGCCAGCTGGGCTAGTAGACCGCAATTAATACTAGCCTGGCTAAACAGCACTGCCAACCGGGCAGTAGACCAAATTATACTGGCACTGCTACAACACTGGCAGCCGGGCTAGTAGACCGAACTTAATTAATACTAGCCTGGTCTAAAACAGCACTGCCCCGCCGGGCTAGTAAACCGCAATTAATCTAGCCTGGTCTAAACACTGGCCAGCCGGGATAGTAACCGCAATTAATACTAGCTGGTCTAACAACATGGCCAGCCGGGCTAGTAGACCGCAATTAATACTAGCCTGGTCTAAACACTGGCCAGCCGGGCTAGTAGACCCACAATTAATACTAGCCTGGTCTAAACACGGGCACGGCAGCCGGGCTATAGAACACCAATTAATACTAGCCTGGTTATAAACACTGGCCAGCCGGCTAGTATAACCGCAATATATACTAGCCTGGTCTAACAGCACTGGCCAGCCGGGCTAGTAGACCGCAATTAATACAAGCCTGGTCTAAACAGCAATGGCCAGCCGGCTAGTAGAGCACAATTAATACTAGCCTGGTCTAACAGCACTGGCCAGCCGGGCTAGTAGACCGCAATTAATACTAGCCTGGTCATAAACACGTGGCCAGCGCGGGCTAGTAGAACCAATTAATACTAGCCTGGTCTAAACAGCACTGGCCAGCCGGGCGTAGAATAGACCGCAATTAATACTAGCCTGGTCTAAACACTGGCCAGCCGGCTAGTAGAACATTAATACTAGCCTGGTCTAAACACTGGCCAGCGGGCTAGTAGACCAAATTAAGTCTTAGCCTGGTCTAAACAGCACTGGCCGCCGGTAGTAGACCGCAATTATACTAGCCTGGTCTAAACACTGGCCACCGGGCCGTAGTAGACCGAATTAATACTAGCCTGGTCTAAACAGCATGGCCAGCTGGCTAGTAGACCGCAATTATACTAGCCTGGTCTAACAGCATGGCCAGCCGGGCTAGTGAACCGCAATAATACTACGCTGGCTAGTACAGCAGCACTGGCCAGCGGCCGGCTAGTGAGCCGCAATTAATACTAGCCTGTCTAAACAACACTGGCCAGCGGGCTAGTAGAGCCGAATGTAATCTAGCCTGGCTAAAACTGGCCAGCCGGGATAGTAGACCGCAATTAAATACAGCCTGGTCTAAAACAGCACTGGCCAGCCGGCTAGTATGACGCAATTAATACTAGCCTGGTCTAAACAGCACTGCATAGCCGGGATAGTAGACCGCAATTAATAGCCTGGTTAAACAGCAACTGCACAGCGGGATAGTAGCCGCGAATTAATAATAGCCTGGTCTAAAACAGCACTGCACAAAGCCGGATAGTAGATCGCAATTAATACACTAGCCTGTCTCACAGTACTATTCCAAGGCTAGTGTGGTACATTTAACTACTAGCCTGGTCTCAACAGTACTATGCCCAGGCTAGTGTTTGTACCATTTACTACTAGCCCTGGTCTCAACAGTACTATGCCCAGGCTAGTTTAGTACATTTACTTACTAGCATGGTCTCCAACAGTACTATCCCCAGCTAGTTTAGTACATTTACTATAGCATGGTCTCAACAGTACTATGCCCAGGCCTAGTGTTGTACATTTACTACTAGCCTGGTCTCAACAGTACTATCCCATGCCTAGTTTAGTACATTTACTACTAGCGGTCTCAACAGTACTATCCCCAGGCTAGTTTAGTACATTTACTACTAGCCTGGTCTCAACAGTACTATCCCCAGGCTAGTTGTACATTTACTACTAGCTGGTCTCAACAGTACTATCCCAGCTAGTTTAGTACATTCTACTAGCCTGGTCTCAACAGTACTATCCCCAGGCTAGTTTAGTACATTTACTACTAGCCTGGTCTCAACAGTACTATCCCAGGCTTATGTTCATCCCTGATTTAAAAAGAGAAACCATTAAAAACAGTTGATAGTTAAAAGCTTGGTTTGTTTAATGCCAGAATCATTATTTTACATTTTAAACAATTAATGGTTTTGCATTTTTCTCTTTTTTTTTTTTTTTTTTTTACAATGTGTACCACATGTATGTCTGCATCATACCAACAGCAGCACCTAGTTGTCATAATGTATATACACTGTAGATAGAGGTTAGGGTTAAGGTTAAAGAGAGGAGACAGGAAGAGCTATTGGGGGGAGGCTTTATAAAACAAAAACAGAAATCACACATGAATCCAGTAAGGATTTTGCTGAACGAACACACACACACACAGCCACGCACACACAGCCACACACATAGCCACACACACACACACGCCACACGTGCTGGCGGACACACACCCCAGCACTTCCCGCTGTGCCAAGATAGCAGCTTCCTCAAAGGCAAAGACAAGTCACGCACACATTAGTTGCCAGTCTGTCCAACACACGCGCATCGAGAGGGAGACAAGAGCCACAGACACAGTCGCTTGAGAGGGGAGGGGCTACTATACAGGAAGGCTTTAGGCCTCAGGACCCCAACACACCTCTAGTAGGGGGGGGGGGGGCCTGTGTTTCCCCACCTAGCCCACTACTCAGAACACACGGTCAACAGTTTCATCCCAGTGGTCTAGACAGGCTGCTGTGAGTTACCAGTCTGTTTGTGCTGTCATGCCAACCATGAGGAAAGGATGGAACACAGGAAGAAGGGATGAGAAGGGATGACAGAGAGAGAGAGAGAGGAGGGATAAGTGGCTTTTTAAATCATTTACATATTTCTTTATTTGAAAGCAACAGAGGGGGAGGGGCCAGGTTGGGAGGGTTTCATTGGCCGGGCCTGGTGCACGAGTCGTCATCCAATCAGCTCGGCCGAAATGGGCAAAGTAAAAATATCTAGTATACGTGGCGTGTGTAATTTGTGTGTGTGCGTGTGAAACGTGCCTTGAGCGTGTGTGTGTGTGTGCGTCGTCGATGTGCGTGCGTGATATCCGGGATACTCAGAGCATCCGGTTGCGTTTATGGGTGGGCGAGTCTGTGATGACATCACTGCACTGGGCAGATGCCCTCTTCCTATTGGCTGCAGCGGTGTTCTCCAAATGGAGCCCCATCTGCTCGGCGATGAAGGTGTTCAGGTCGACGTCGTGGAGACCGTTCCTACGGTTACGACCCAGCTGCGGAGTGACGGGGCTGTCGCGTGTTAGGTGCGTCGGAGAGCCAGGGGCACCGGAACGAACGGATATACTGGCCATCGCCCCACTCAGGCCTGGAGGGGAATTACAACAATATTAAGAAGAAGAAGAATATTATACAGGTGTTAGAGACATACTCAGGCCTGGAGGGGAATTACAACAATATTAAGAAGAAGAAGAAGAATATTATACAGGTGTTACAGAGACATACTCAGGTCTGGAGGGGGATTATAACACAGGAGTCAGTAGAAATCAAGCAGTGTCTCTCCACATCTACCCAGACAACAAAATATTACAGAGAGAGGTGGGTGAGAGAGAGAGAGAGGGGGGGGACCCAATTTAATGTAATTTAAATCAGTTCCGTGGTTGCCATGGCGACATGAAGAAGGCAGAGAGCTCCTGTACATTGTTTTAAACATATTTTTTTAATGACTTCCTGAATGTTTGAGGTACAATATCTGGTGGATTTGACCTATGGAGTTTCTGGACTAATGGCCAGTCAGTCAGTGTTTGGCTAGGCTAGGAGGCTAGCTGGACTAATGGCAAGCCAGTTTGTCTTGGCTAGGAGGCTAGCTGGACTAATGGCAGCCAGTTTGTCTTGGTAGTAGTTAGCTAGCTGGACTAATGCAAGCCAGTTTGTCATGGCTAGGAGGCTAGCTGATTAGATGGCCATTCAGTCAGTGTTTGGCTAGGAGGCTAGCTGGATAATGGCCATTCAGTCAGTTGTTTGGCTAGGAGGCTAGCTGGACTAATGGCAAGCCAGTTTGTCTTGGCTAGGAGGCTAGCTGGACTAATGGCAAGCCAGTTTGTCTCTGTGGCTAGGTGTTAGCTAGCTGGACTAATGGCAAGCCAGTTTTGTCTGGCTAGGAGGCTAGCTGGACTAATGGCCAGTCAGTCAGTGTTTGCTAGGTAGCTAGCTGGACTAATGGCCAGTCAGTCAGTTGTTTAGCTAGGAGGCTAGCTGGACTAATGGCAAGCCAGTTTGTCTTGCTAGGAGGCTAGCTGGACTAATGGCAAGCCAGTTTGTCTTGGTAGGTAGTTAGCTAGCTGGACTAATGGCAAACCAGTTTGTCATGGCTAGGAGGCTAGCTGGACTAATGGCCAGTCAAGTCAGTGTTTGGCTAGTAGCTAGCTGGACTAATGGCCAGTCAGTCAGTGTTTGGCTAGGAGGCTAGCTGGACTAATGGCAAGCCAGTTTGTGTTGGCTAGGTAGTTAGCTAGCTGGGACTATTTGGCAAGACAGTCAGTGTTTGGCTAGGAGGCTAGCTGGACTATTGGCAAGACAGTTTGTCTTGGCTAGGTAGTCAGCTAGCTGGACTAATGGCCAGTCAGTTTGTTGGCTAGGTAGCTAGCTGGATTAAAAGGCCGGTCAGTCAGTGTTTGGCTAGGTAGCTAGCTGGATTAAAGGCCGGTCAGTCAGTGTTTGGCTAGTAGCTAGCTGGATTAAAAGGCCGGTCAGTCAGTGTTTGGCTAGGTAGCTAGGCTGGATTAAATGGCCGGTCAGTCAGTGTTTGGCTAGGTAGCTAGCTGGATTAAATGGCCGGTCAGTCAGTGTTTGGCTAGGTAGCTAGCTGGATTAAATGGCCGGTCAGTCAGTGTTTGGCTAGGTAGCTAGCTGGATTAAATGGCCGTCAGTCAGTGTTTGGCTAGGTGCTAGTGGATTAAATGGCCGGTCAGTCAGTGTTTGGCTAGGTAGCTAGCTGGATTAAATGGGCCCGGTCATCAGTGTTTGGCTAGGTAGCTAGCTGGATTTAAATGGCCGTCGTCAGTGTTGGCTAGGTAGCTAGCTGGATTAAATGGCCGGTCAGTTCAGTTGTTTTGGCTAGGCTATCTAGCTGACATAACGGGCCAGTCAGTTTGTCTTGGCTAAGTAGTTAGCTGGCTATGCGATCATTTGAATGATGCATAACACCAGCCCCCCCCTGGTTCCATGAACCGATATTGGGACTGGAGGAGAGGCCTCGTAAAGGGACTGTGGTGGAGGAGTTGAGAGAGGCCTCGTAAAGGGACTGTGTGGGAGGAGTTGAGAGAGGCTCGTAAGGGACTGGGTGGGAGGAGTTGAGAGAGGGCCTCGTAAAAGGGACTGGGGTGGGGAGGATTGAGAGAGGCCTCGTAAAGGGACTGTGGGGTGGGAGGACGTTTGAGCAGAGCTTCGTAAAAGGGACTTGG
>NW_019951108.1:30068-31127 GCF_002910315.2 Salvelinus sp. IW2-2015 | reverse complement strand
AGTTCCCTGGTTCCTGGTAAGTCTCTGACAGACAGTTCCCTGGTTCCTGGTAAGTCTCCGACAGACAGTTCCCTGGTTCCTGGTTAGTCTCCGATAGACAGTTCCCTGGTTCCTGGTTAGTCTCCGACAGACAGTTCCCTGGTTCCTGGTAAGTCTCCTACAGACAGTTCCCTGGTTCCTGGTAAGTCTCCGACAGACAGTTCCCTGGTTCCTGGTTAGTGTCCGACAGACAGTTCCCTGGTTCCTGGTTAGTCTCCTATAGATAGTTCCCTGGTTCCTGGTTAGTCTCTGACAGACAGTTCCCTGGTTCCTGGTAAGTCTCTGACAGACAGTTCCCTGGTTCCTGGTAAGTCTCCTATAGACAGTTCCCTGGTTCCTGGTTAGTCTCCTATAGATAGTTCCCTGGTTCCTGGTAAGTCTCCGACAGACAGTTCCCTGGTTCCTGGTAAGTCTCCTAAAGACAGTTCCCTGGTTCCTGGTAAGTCTCCTATAGACAGTTCCCTGGTTCCTGGTAAGTCTCCTATAGACAGTTCCCTGGTTCCTGGTTAGTCTCCTATAGATAGTTCCCTGGTTCCTGGTTAGTCTCTGACAGACAGTTCCCTGGTTCCTGGTAAGTGACAGACAGTTCCCTGGTTCCTGGTAAGTCTCCTATAGACAGTTCCCTGGTTCCTGGTTAGTCTCCGACAGACAGTTCCTTGGCCAGAGACCGAAAGCTACAACATATACATAATAATTCAATTTCAAACATTTGCAACAAAAACAAAATGCCAGCTTGCTCCAAACAGATACTCGCAGGAAACTAAGAATCACAAAAAGGTCTCTCTGCCAAGCTGGAGAAAACATCTACAATTGGATTGCTTTCCATGTGTGTGTTTGTGTGTGCTGCTGTTTTGTGTCTCCATCGAGGGGCTTGAGAAAAACACAAACACACACACACACACACACACACACACACACACACACACACACACACACACACACCGTATTTCCATTTGTCAGGTTGATGGATTGACGGAGTGTGAGTATAACTGAGAGATAGTCATTGAGCTGCAGGAGGAC
>NW_019951108.1:25062-26230 GCF_002910315.2 Salvelinus sp. IW2-2015 | reverse complement strand
TGTACTCTACCGCGTTCTACTGTACTGTGCTGTACTCGACTATACTCTACTGTACTCTACTGAGCTCGACTATACTCTACTGTACTCTACTCTACTGTGCTCGACTATACTCTATTGTACTCTACTCTACTATACTCTACTCTACTGTACTCTACTGAGCTCCACTGAGTTCTACTGAGTTCTACTGTACTCTACTGTTACATTTWGAAATCAATGGTTTTTGTTTGGCATGTATTCAGTTACCGTGAAATTGACGTATTGCATCTGTCACAAAGGAGGTACTGTATTTGTTCTCTAAATATCCTATTCTATTAGTCTAGTCTGGTTACATTTTAAATATTCTATTCATCTAGTCTGGTTGCATTTTAAATATTCTATTCGTCTAAAGTAAGGTGGTTGTATTTTAAATATGCTTTTAGTCTAAAATAAGGTGGTTGTATTTTAAATATGCTTTTAGTCTAAAATAAGGTGGTTGTATTTTAATGGTAGATCAACTGACGCAAACAAAACCGCACTCTACTAAACCAAAACAAACTAAACCAAACCAGTTAATTCTACTTCCCCTATTCCTGTTGACTTGTGTGTACTGTCTGTCTTGATAAACAGTGGGTTCACGTTTCAATGGGTTGAATCTCTCCCTCTCGCAGCAGAGTGGAGGGGGCCGCATCTCCTCTTTTTAGCCCTGGCCTAAAATGGCACCCACAACCACAGCCCCAGCCCCAGCCCTAGCCTCAGCCTCAGCATAGTCACAGCGCAGTTACAGGCAGGCCCAGGCCAGGGATGGAAGCAACAAGAGTTGCAGCGGTAGCCCACACCACACCACGTCCCTCCCTCCCTCAGTCACACTCAGCAGCACAGAGCAGCCCTTCACCAGTGACTGGCCTGTTCTGTTTGTCAGCCCGAGGGGAGTTGCCAGCCACTAGTTCTGCCTTAATATAGTCTTGCTGAATTCTCTCTCTCTCCTCCACGCAGGAAAAAGCCACACATTGGGGCACAGAGAGAAACCGGGCACAGAGAGAAACCAGAGAGAAACCAGAGAGAAACCAGAGAGAAACCCAGAGAGAAACCCAGAGAGAAACCCAGAGAGAAACCCAGAGAGAAACCAGAGAGAAACCAGAGAGAAACCAGAGAGAAACCAGAGAGAAACCAGAGAGAAACCAGAGAGAAA
>NW_019951108.1:23503-24963 GCF_002910315.2 Salvelinus sp. IW2-2015 | reverse complement strand
TAACAGAACTCATATGGCAGGCACAAACCTGAGAAAAATCGGAGGTTTTGATAGGTTTTCAAGTCTTTGCCTAATCCAAGATACAGGTGTAATTTGGTCCGATTGCCTTCCTAAGGCTTCCACTAGATTCAACCAGTCTTTAGAACCTTGTTTCAGCTTCTACTGTGAGGGAGCGAATAAGAAGCTGTTTACTTAAGGGGTCTGGCAGAAATGCCCATGATAGCTCAGTCAGACGCCTACTCACAGACATCATTCAAACAGTTTTAGAAACTTCAGAGTGTTTTCTATTCAAATCTACTAATAATATGCATATCTTAGCTTCTGGGCCTGAGAGTTTTTGGAAAAGATGAACACACAAGAAACTGAGGAAGATTTTACCAAATTTCTGTTACCAAACTTTGCATCTGCACAGTTGTTCCAGTAAATGTGTTTTTTTGTAAAATGTTAAAAGTTGTCCTTGTGCATAGAGTTGTATTGGTTGCCTTTTTGGGTGGGGGGTTCTACTAAGCTAAACTTTCCACGGCAGATGCGGAAGGCTGACATAGGCAGATGTGCTGGATTGAGACGCAGCCCATAAAAAATAAATAAAAGATTTGGCCTACATTTTAAGTGAAAACTCGGAATCTCAGCGTAATTCTGTTACCATGGAATTTCCCCACTACCTTTTAAAAATCTTGTCTATCTTGATTACCCCAAACACAATTAAACACAATCACAATCTCTTTTTGTATGTTAATCACTTTTAGCATCTATAATACAGGCATAACACCTAACAAACAATTTGTACTTTTATAACACTTTTAACATAGGCCCAGGCCCTGTTGTTACCTCTTATCCCAACGATAATTCCCTGCATTATGCCTGTGAAGACAACACTTAAATTGTCTCAACTTGCCATTGACTCAACCATTGGCTGAACTTACGCCATGGCCATTGGCTTAATTTACCCCAAGGCAAACAGCTGATGTATAGAACAATCTTAAAATGATCTACTTTGGTTTAGATACAAGCATCATGACATCTCTAACATTGGATTCATTTGACTTGGTGAAAATCAGTTTACTTACCCGTTTTTCCATGTGGTTTCTTCCTTCACAGAATCAGTGAAATGATGACCTCTTCTTAAATATTTGATCAAATTATTTATTTTGTGTATGTTTTTCTGTATATAAAAAAAACTTACCCTGCTCTCCCCTATAACCAGCCTGTATATCAATTCTGTATATAGGTGTGGGAACCAATTGGGTCAACCCACCTTGGCCCAGGGGGATGTGGTCGTTCAGGGTTCAATTAGCACCACTTGGAACACCATGGAGCTCGGGGAGGCTCCCCCTCCAGTAATTCGTTAAGTGGTTAAAGCCAGCCCCAGAACAGCCTGTGGTCAGTGAGGTCTCTCTCTCTCTCTCTCTCTCTCTCTCTCTCTCTCTCTCTCTCTCTCTCTCTCTCTCTCTCTCTCTCTC
>NW_019951108.1:12666-19283 GCF_002910315.2 Salvelinus sp. IW2-2015 | reverse complement strand
AATGGGAAAAGCCCTGCTGCACTCTCCCAGCACTCAACACTAACAGAGTTACACAAAGTGCTCTCTTATACACATCTAGATGTGTATAAGAGACAGCTCCCAGCACTCAACACTAACAGAGTTACACAAAGTGCTAGTGTCAGATCCAGAGAGGTGGAGGGAGGGAGGCTTCCCCCAGACAACAGCCCGATGAAAGGCCCTGCMTCCTGGGGTGGGCTGGGGCTGTGGGTCCCCTGGTCTGTAGGCTCTGGAGCTAAGGGCCTTACACCATGAGGTGTCATCACCACAGAGGTGAATACGCCCTGGGTTCCCGTAAGACTCCACATAGCTGTCATTTCCAGGTAATCCCTAGCGCCCGAAGGAATTATCCAGGGCATCTCACAATGGCCGCTTCTTGGCCCCGTGCCAGCATTGAGGCAAGGCTCCTGTGATGACAGACATTCATAACCTGCGTATTGATGGGTTCAATATTATATAATTCTATWKAWWATACAATATTTGTATTTTATTTCACTAGGGAAGTCAGAGATRTTGATATCACATTTTTCAAGTAAGTCCTAGTGAGCCTCAAGTGAAATGACTGGTCTATGGAAGAAAACYTATTTGGCCCTTTTCTGTTWATCTGGAGAATGGACTGTACATGGTACATTGTACAATGTTTAATTCAATATTCAAAAGCTGTGTCAGTTAACAACAACTGTTTATGTATCTACCAYATGTGAGTGATGCTTTATGGGTMAAAAAATAGGCCAGCTGGTGTCATAAATAGTCCATGATCGTCTGATCAACATTGCTTATTGTTGTCATTGTCTGCAATGATAGAAATAGGAGTTAGATGATAAAAAGCACTGCACGTTTATTGATAATCTAAGGCAAKTTGTGAGATRCCACACACTGGCCCCAGGGTCCTCCATTGAAGCTGTATGTAAAACGGGGGTGTGTGTGTTTAGTGCATGCAAAGCCGGCTGACACCCCCGTCTGGATACCCAGTGAGAGGAGATCGTGACATGCAAATACACCATCCACTCACTGCCTGTTGGGCTGTTTGTCTTGTGTTCAGTCATAGCCATTCATAGATAGGGAGAGAATAGTTTGATCATGTGATGCAAATTTTGGAAAGATCAGGTGTTTTTAATGATGCAATTAATTATGTACTCTATGCATAATGGCCTTTTTGAATTTTAATGGACCTTTAACATTTGGAAAATACATTCAAAGATGGATGACAGTATGGGTTGCCCAGCACTAACTTCAATAGTGTTGCGTTTAGTGAAAGATCTTTATGTTTTTAGAAATTCAAAAGGTTGATTTCATACCTAATGGATATGTTAGATGTATGAGCTAGTATAGATAGATCTAACAAGATGCCTGGTTATTGTACATGGTTAATGATACATACTCTATTCTGATGACAGGTGAACAAGTTAACAGTATCTGCATTGACCTCACCTTTTTTCACATAAGCCTGTACCTTATGCTCCACGTCGTGAACAATAGGATCGACTAATTTAACAGACATCGCGTGGGGGATGAGCACAAGCTCATATTTTCCATAGTTTATGAACGCCTCGTCACATGGCCCTCACGCACAAAAGCACCATTGTTTTAATATTTGATTAAAATCTTGTTTATGATTGAGAATTATGATAGGACTTAGTATCAACATTTTCTACTAAATCTGAAAGCTGAAATCTTGGCTACTCATGTTTAATGATTCAACTAAATGATAGGACATGACAAGGAAAGAAAAGTGAGGTTTTAGTGTGCAAGAGTGATTCTGAATCAATATCAAAACTAGACCAAGTGGTTTTAGGTCTGCTTTCAAGTTATTGTTACAGAAGTGAAGTGTATTTAGATAGGACTTGTTTCTCAAGGTGGCTTACAGATTTTTGCAGTTTGCTAAAGCAGGAAAATAATCCTGCAGCAACAGGAAATGTGAATTGTTAAGTCGATTATAATTAACGTTTATTTCTATGCAAATTGTTATTTAAAAACAAACTTTAGTTTCAAACCTATTCCTCATGTCAAATATGAAGAGTGCTTTAGTTCAGCATGAGTGGACACATAAAGGACCCCACAGCAAAGAGGCCTGTAGCTACGCATTGGTGCAACTTCGAGAGGACGCGGCCGCCTTCCGTCCGCCATCTGCGTCCAGTTGCGCATCACTGCAACCCAGAGAGGCATATGACCACTGTCTGGTCGTGGAACGAATCTGTCCAGCTGTTCCGCGTCGCAATAACCATCCAACGCAAATGAAGAGCGCAAGTCTCTATACTAGCACTCCGGCTGACAGGGAGAAACGGCTCTCTGCAAACAAGAGAAACAAATCAAGCAATTTGAATGTCAGCGCTTTGCTTTAACCATTTGCTAGCCGTGTACAGGTGGGTTATTTGGGGTTGGTGTTTGCCACGCTAATGGTTGGGAACAATGGCTATGGTCGGGGACTGGGTGAGGACCTCTTCAGCCTGGTCTTCATGGTGGTTAGGGTCCCTGAGGTTGGAGGAGAGAGTTCTCATGTGATCACTGAGGTGGATTTTCTGTAAGATATGCCACAGGTTAAAGTGTAACTGACAGTGTTGTGAAACCTCTTTGCAGATATGAAACAAACAGTCAAATCAGTAAAAAAATATAAAAATCCCAGTTTATGCTTCAAAACCAACTTTATAGGAGGTTTTAAAAATAGTTTATATTTACAAAAAAATCCAGGTCGTACAGTAAGGCATTGCTGGCAGAATAGATGGATGCATTATTAATATAATTCACCAATACATGTCTTGGTAGTCTCAAAAATATTGCTATCAGTAAATCACAGCTGGCCTGGTACATCACAGCTGGCCTGGCCTAAAATTTTMATCTAAACTTGTTTTTAAATACAATATTTGAGTGCCTATACGCACAAAAATATTTTACTTCGAAAAAGTTTAAATTTAAATATTAGGCTAATTCCTGACTAGGCAATTTATTCCACGTATGTGTCACTTATGGCTATGTTGTTTGTTTAGATATCATAATTGTAAAAAATATTGTGTTGGTTATACTTTTTGTATGAGGTAACTATTTGTATCTGTCATCTCTGTGCTTCTGTGTATTAGTGTGTGTATTTGATCGAATTATGTTCGCATACTCTGCGTACAGTGTGTGTTTGCCCACATGTGTCTGTTGTTCACCCTGTGTGTGTTTGTATCCTGACACAACCAGTACACCCAGGAGCAGTAGGACTTCAGTCTTGTTTGCATTGCAGCTGGATGGGGCCTGGTCTTGATGCAAAGTCCCGTGGACGGTTGACTGGCTCTCAGGCTGGGTCAGTTTACATAACTGAAGCTGCGTGCAGCCCAGGGCCCACCACCGCCGTTAATTCACTGTGTGAGTATCCCTGGGACAGAAAATACAGCCAGGGATAGAGGCTATTGTCACTATGACAGTCTCACCTAATATGAAGAGTTTTATGYAATRTTGCTCTCCCATGACAATTGTGATTGTAGTGTGATTACATTTCTGCATCGCTGGAGTTTTTAAAGCTCTGCTAGCACTCTGTCACCGTCCTAATAATACAAAAAACATCCATTCCTTCTTGCCTTTCTCTTAGTTGGTCTCTATCTCTCTAACTCTCTCTCGATCTCTCTCTCTCCTCTCACTCTCTCTCTCTCTCTCGCTCTCTCTCGCTCTCTCTCTCTCTGAGTTCAACTCCGACCCTATAGAGACAGTATATCCAGCTCTCTTTAACTATCTCGTGGTGTAGCCCACAATTAAGGCCATGCCTGATTGCAGATGCCAGTCCGTGCATCACTGACGCCTCTGTTTGGATCCATGTGTGTCAACACCTTGTTAATGCCTCCGCTTGCCACAACCACAGTGACTGGCTCGGGCTCCCCACCCTCACATCAGCWWGTTTCCCCTTACCTGCACCTGAATGGAGGCTCATGTTTCACAATAGAGACACATGTAAGTGTTCAGCACCGGAGAAGCTGTAAMAYACTCCTTATTATGTTCTAGTTCATTAGGACGGATTTATCTCTTCATCGTCTGGGTTTCTGACAGGGCAGAGCAGACGGAGGGGATGGAGGGAGGGGTGAGCGGGGAGGTTCAAACCCACAGCAACAGGACGTGCAGGTGCACTGAAAGAAACGTCATACCAGGAGCTTTTTTTAAGACCTCTCCTTCAAATAACTTACCATTTGGAATGCAGAGCTACAGACCAGGCGAGCTCCCCTGACAAACCGAGCTGCAGAGGAATTTGAGACTGACAAGCTGCTAATGCATAAAACACACACAATTTAAGACACAGGCACGCACACCAGCAAATACACACATACACAGGTCATTTTTCCACTGTAGACTGTTTTGCAGTGCATCCTGTTTGAATGGTTATGGCGAACTCCCAGCCAAGTCACAGAAGATCAAAGCCAGGTCACCCATGGATAAAAGTCAGTATTTGACGTCCATCCATGTCTGAGGACGTCAAGAGATGACGTGGAAACCAGCCTCTAGGGGCAACAGTGAGCGCTGTTTCCTTCAAGTAGGTTTTCGTTTGCTAGGGAGTTGTGGATGGGGATGGTGGATGGGCATTAAAAAAAGTAACCTTTATTTAACTAGGCAAGTCAGTTAGAAACAATTCATATTTCAATGACGGCCTACCGGGAACAGTGGGTTAACTGCCTTGTTCAGGGGTAGAACAACAGATTTTTACCTTGTTACCTTAACCATTCGGAGTTAATGCCTAACCTTAACATTTCGGAGTTAATGCCCTCACCTTAAAAATGTGGAGTTAAGGCCTAAACTTAACCTTAAAACCCTTTGAAATTGACGTTTGCAACAACATCGAAATTAAACGTTTGAGGAAACATGGATTGAACGTCTAATTCGGACGTGACACTGTGAGAGCTAGTTGCAGAGATAGCTGCATCAGTCCTGTGAGAGTTGAGGATGTATCTAGAGTCTATACATTATGACTCACAACATGTCTCCCCCCCAAAAAAAAAATGTTTTATTGGTCACAGACACCAGATAGGTGCAGTGAAACATGCAACAATGGGATATGATGCCTGACCTTAGATCAGGATATAATCATGTTTATAACGACAATAAATGGCTTTATGTAACCTCAGGCTACCTTAGAGTCTGTTCGAGATCAGTATAAAGATCAGTAGAATCATACACCGATGGTTGATCTCGAGGAACTGAAACCTCAAAAGCTACAGTAAATATTTGACAGTGTGTCTGTTCAAGTGGTTGCTATCAACACACAAGTCTTGCTGTGAGGAAGCATCTGAAGTAATGACAGACAACACAACAGCAAAACCTATTCAGGTCCCTACTTTGGCAAAGTCAAAGAAAGAAAGGCTAGAAGAAGCCATTGCAAGAGCAATAAACTACAGGTGTAGGATCTTAATTTGAATAGTATTGTCGCAGCAATATAATCCTGCAGCAACAGGATTTGAACATTTAGTCCATAATGTTCGCTTACGGTGGCCAAATTAGGCTACATGAAAAGCTGTCAATATGACCTTGTGTTATTGCGAGGTTTTCAGTGAATTTATGTAAATCAAGCTCATTTGCGTTTCCTGTGGTGCAGGAAATTTCTCAGCAACAAAATAGTGATCAAATTAGGATCCTACATCTGCATAGCCTACCTGTAATGTGAATAAACATGAGGTTTGTTATCACTGCTATTGACTTTTAAGAAGATAATTATGAGTGGCTTACTGCTGACTGAATTGGAAATAGTTGCACATAAACACCTGTTGATTAAAACATTACATATCATTGAATGAGTGTTATATTTCTCATAGCGCCTATCTGTTTTATAAGCAGTACTTACCAATGGGGCTTATTATACAAACATGTTGTGATATCAAATATTAACAATTTCAACATCGGATCATCATGACAGACGTGTGAATACGGAGCCAGAGTCCTTTCCTCAGTCTGTAGGCTTTAAAGACATGTCAAGGTTTGACAGCTGTGAAAACACAGCACTGGTGTTCACAGATCTAAATGGAAACCTGATGAATACCTTATCTTCCTGCTTAGGAATTGTGGGGATTTAAGTAGCGGTTGAAAAAGCTGTCAGGAACTGACAAACAGAAGTGTAATTGTACACAACCGGAGAGTTGCAACACTTTGACCAAAGAACCAATTACGGGTTGTGTTAGTAGTTTATACCGTTGTAATAAAAATGTTCACATACAGTACCAGTCAAAAGTTTAGACACTGACTGATTCAAGAGTTTTCCTTTATTTTTACTATTTATGATTCCATATGTGTTAGTTCATAGTTGTGATGTCTTCACTATATTCTACAATGTAGAAAATAGTACAAATAAAGAAAAACCCTTGAATGAGTAGGTGTGTTCCAAACTTTGGACTGGTGCTGTATGTTAAGTTTGTGCGATAAGAGATTATGTCTTATCACCAAGCAGCTGAAATATTTGTTTGGTTACATCTTATTAAACATTAAGCATATCATATCAGGTGTTTGAAGGACCCATGTGTTGCCTGAAGTGCTAACTCACTGGGCAAAAATCTGCTTGAATCAACGTTGTTTCCACGTAATTGGTACTTCCACGAAGGCAGAGACTCTCAATTTCAGGGAAGCCACTCTTCCTCTCCTTCCTCCGT
>NW_019951108.1:0-6621 GCF_002910315.2 Salvelinus sp. IW2-2015 | reverse complement strand
CTTGTGTGTGTGTGTAAGGTAGTAGTTGTGGAATTGTTAGGTTAGATTACTTGTTGGTTATTACTGCATTGTCGGAACTAGAAGCACAAGCATTTCGCTACACTCGCATTAACATCTGCTAACCATGTGTATGTGACTAATAAAATTTGATTTGATTTGAAGAGAGGAGACCAAATTGTCGGAGAACAGACAACACAGTATTAAACAGGACACCATCATCTGGGCTAAGCAACCCCCCCCACAACACGCTGCCACCGTGGGTGAAACAGAAGGACACAATAATAATTCAGGCCCTGAACTCGTTAAAAGAACAGGTTTAGTGTCCCTTGCAGGTACAGGCAAGTTTGAGGCAATAGAGGATGGGTTGGAAGGACATGCATAGTAAAACTTCAATAAGTTCACATGACAGAGCTGTGTAGCCTTTTTCCTTTGAGGAGTTGCAACCACATAGTTCAACTCCGAAACCTGAYGTACCACTGTATATGGCCCACTACATTTAGCCTGAAAATGAGAACCAACAATAGGTAACAGAGCGAGGACTTGGTCACCAGGACTGAACTGGCAGCGCTCAGCTCGCCGGTCAAAAGGTCACTTCATCTTACATCTTACACTTACACAAGATGTTAACATTTCCTTAGCCATCTCCCCAGCTACATACAGGTGTCGCCTGAAGTCATTTGCATAAGATGACAGTTTCTTAGGGGGCTCTGTAGTACCCCAGACATCTCGTAAAACGGCTAGTGGACCACGTACTGTGTGCCCAAAAACTAGGTCATTAGGGCTAAATCCTGTGCTTTCCTGTCAAACCTYTCTAGCTGCAAGTCAACCAAGGCAACCCCTCCTCCCAGTCTCGGTCCAACTCAGTGCAGTAAGCACGCAACAACGACTTCAAGGTCTGATGGAACCTCTCCAGGGCTCCCTGACTCTGTGCATGATATGCGGTCGCAAGATTGTGTCTGATGCGAAATTTGGCGTAACACCTGTGCAAACATGTGAGAAGTAAAGTTGGAACCTTGATCACTTTGAATCATTTTGGGTGTTCCGAAAACAGAAATAAACTGAGTCAATGCCCTAACAACGGACATGGTTGTTATGGTACGGAGAGGATAAGCAGCGGGATAACGGGTCACTGGGCACATCACCGCCAACAGGTAAATACTACCAGCTTTGGAACGAGGCATTGGGCCAAGACAATCAATAATTAGATGCTCCAAGGGTTGGCTTGCTACTGGCATTGGGTACAAAGATGCTGGCTTTAAAGTCTGGTTAGGCTTCCCAGTCAACTGGCAAGTATGGCAAAGTTTAATAAATGCTGAGACATCTCTTTTCAGCCGAGGCCAAAAGAAATGATGCACAATATGGTCATAAGTCTTCCGAACACCCAAATGACCAGCAACATCCCCATGAGAGGACTGTAAAACCAAATCACGGAAGGTATATGGTACTACAATTTGAATGACAGGGTCAACCAGAAAATGGTCACCATGAGGCAGCCATTTCCTCACCAACAATTGATCCTGTAAGTAGCATCCCTGTATTACACTTGGAACATCATCAGCTGGGAGGACCTGCTCAAACAACCCTTTCAAAGTAGTGTCAGCCCGCTGTTCTGCTACCTGGTCACTACGGCAAACAGACAAAGGAAGGTCAGGCACACAAGTTACAGAATAGTCTGTCACCTCGCTGGTCCCTACACTAGACTCAGACACGGACTCAGCGCGTCTCATTGCACGAGTCACAGCACAAGCAGTAAACACTTTGGGAAACTCTGAGCACTTTCATCTGGCACCTCTCTGAGATGGGCCGAAGGCATGGAAACCACGGGAGGTGGTGATACATCTTGCCAGATCCGCCCACCGGCAAAGACATTTCCTAGAATCACTGCCACTCGTTCGACAGGCAATGAGGGACGCACTGCTATGATGACCTCATCTTGTACCAGATCTGTGGAGAGCACAAGTTTGTGTAAAGGGACAGACACAATATGCAAACCTATTCCTCGGTTCAGACACTGTGTCTTGTATCAGTCTCTGGAGAAAAAGGGAGCACTGACTGCAGAAGGAAGGACTCTGAAGCACCAGTGTCTCGCAGGACTTTAACTGGGACCCTCTCTTGGTTATC
Organism: Salvelinus sp. IW2-2015; assembly: GCF_002910315.2. Lineage (NCBI taxonomy): Eukaryota > Metazoa > Chordata > Actinopteri > Salmoniformes > Salmonidae > Salvelinus > Salvelinus sp. IW2-2015. Next base: position 4,500 of record NW_019951108.1, on the reverse strand, counting down.
TATCAGCGATACATAACCCTCCGTAATGAACGGTGAATAGATGGATGCACTGTCAACCATACCCAATGGTTCTTTTAACTGGTCCTGAGGTGGAACAATTGAATCCCTTAACTTAAAAGCAGGTGCCGCTATTGCCGTAGGCTTTACGGCGCATTAACCCCAGAAGGCCTAGCTTTAACTCTCAGGACAGGGCATTCATTTTTCCAATGACCTTTACCATGGAAGTAATTGCAGATTTTGCATGGGAACCACAGTCAACCCTTGAGACAAGATCAGGCCCAGTAGGAAAGAATTTAGTCCCCAAACTCTCCCTGCGACCATCACTGCGAAGACAAGGTTCCCCAAAGTGACCTTTATGCTTCAGCTTATATTCATCAGCCAACACGGCAGCCTCCGAGGCGGTCTGCACCTTGTGCTCATTTATGTATGTGGCAAGGCGGTCAGAGACAGAATCTTTGAACAGCTCCAGCACAACTAAACTGCACATCTGCTCGAAGATTGTAACATCCAACAAAGTGCACCATCGGTTAAACTGGGTGTGCAAATCCAGTGCGAACTCAACATAAGTCTGTTTGTTAGCTTGGCGATACGCTTCAGGATCTAACTCACAGGCGTGGAACACAGCTGCTTTAACTTTTCCATAGTTTTGGCTGTCAGCAACGCTAACGGCCGAGTAAGCCTCCTGTGCAGTTAGCACACATTGCAACATCAACGTACGGTCGGTGTCAGAACAATTCCTGGAATCTGCTATCCTTTCAAACAGTGGAAAAAATATATCTGAATGTCATCAGGAGCCTCAAGTTTCCASCTACRTCGAAGGAAAGCTGAGCATGACCTCCGGAAAAATCCCCGTAACTGTCATTAAGAGACATGTCAGAGAGCTTACCATCTCTGACCAAATCTAAACGGACTTGTTGCAGCGTCAGTTTGGCACGCTCCTTTTATTCTTCAGGCTAGGGTCCTTTTTCAGAATTTCCGCCTGACTGACAYGCCCAAAGTAAACTGACTGTTACTCAGGCCCAGAAGTCAGGATATGCATATAATTGGTATCATTGGATAGAAAACACTTTGAAGTTTGTAGAAATGTTCAAATAATGTATGAGACTATAACACAATTGAGATCCCACGCTCTTTCAATGGAAAGCTATGGGTCCTATGTAATTCCAGCTCCCAGATTGCAATTCCTATGGCTTCCACTAGATGTCAACAGTCTGTGTTCAAGGTTTCAGGCTTGTTTCTTCCAAAACGAGGAAAAATTTTGGTACAAAGAGTCACAGTTGGAAATCAGTCTGAGGGCGCGCGAGGAAGAGGACGCACACTTGCTAATTTTACTTTTCTATTGAACATACTTCTTTCCGTATTAAATATTATAGTTTATTTACATTTTAGGGTATCTGAGGATTAAATAGAAATGTAGTTTGACTTGTTTTATCAAAGTTTAGCAGTAGCTTTGGATTCCTTTGTCTGCATGTTGAACGAGTGGAATACTGAAATCGATCGCGCCAACTCAACAGACTTTTTGGGATATAAAGAAGGATTTATCTAACCAACAACCATGCATGTTGTAGCGGGACCCTTGGGATTGCAAACAGAGGAAGATTTTCAAAAAGAAAGTGATTATTTAATTGCTATTTGTGATTTTATGAAGCCCGTGCTGGTTGAAAAATATGTTGATGTGGGGTGCCATCCTCAAACAATCGCATGGTATGCTTAAAAGCCTATTGTATCGGACAATGCAGTTAGATTATCAAGAATTTAAGCTTTTAACCGATATAAGATGTTCATAAATGTTTAATATTACGATTATATATTTGAATTGCGCGCCCTCCAATTTCACCGGATGTTGTCGACAGGTGTACGTCCCGCTGACGGGACGCCTAGCCCAAGAAGATTTATAATGAATAATTAAGCCTTTCTACCTATCTCCTCTATCTCCTTTTGCTGTTTCAGCCTATCATGCTCTAGTTGTAGCAACAACAGTTCCTTTTACTGTTCAAAAGATAAGACACGATTAGGGGTGTTTGTAGTGGCCCGAAATGTAGCCAAACCAGGAGAAAATGACTCCATTAGAATGCTGGATTCAATCAAGTTGGCATTTTAGTATGGACTTAACCGTCATTTATCATCAATCTCAGTGTATAATGTGCCGCAATTCGTAACAATTGGTCTTTAGTATAGCAATCCAGAAGCTCCTCCCTCGGGATTTGAAGAATTCCTCAATGTTAACCATAGTTTAACAGTCATCCAACTAGGACGAACAACAACCTGCATTCGCCCCAATTGGGTACACCAAACCAGACAAAACAGAAGCACAGTGTCAACCACACAGGACAGAAAAACAAATGGAGCTTCCCCAAGACCTATTACTAGCTCAACTCTAGACTTCATGCAGTTACTGGCCTGGGAATTGATGCACTTCAGCCCGCTGCCGCAGAAAACTTAACTGTTCAATCTTACAATCAAAGTTTCACATTCAACCTTTTAGTGTGAAGAACAAAATAAAACCTCCTTAAGCATGTTTTATAATATTTCTAAACATTTATTGAAAATCCAAAGTTCATCATCAATATAAATGACAACACTAATAATTGTTAAAGGTGGTTTTATTTGTTTTCTTCACACTAAAAGGTTGAATGTGATAACTTTGATTGAATTTTCATAATATGTTATCATTGAAATGTGTAACAAACTGTAAAAGAGCGACTAAAAACATTCAAACAATAAAATAATTATTGAAAGGTCCAAATCATCACTCAAATAATGATGTTACACAAAAAGGATAATATTTTACACCCATATAAATTAAACACAGATATTACACTATCGGGTCATTTTGACTTGGCATATACATACTTGGGGCGGCATGTTTACTATGCATCCTAGGGTTAAAACCTTAACTGATTGTAAGACTTTTAATAACAGTAAGCTAGGTTTCCATCCAATTTGTGATAGATATTCATGCGAGTATTCTAAAATCTGCACATTTTTTCCACCAGAGATGTCTTTCCATCAAACGTACTTTTTGTAGATAAAAGGCCAGTGGCGTGTATTCATGGATGCCAAGGATGCCAAGGGATTCATGGATTACAAATTATTATTTTATCTCACTGTGTTTCATAATTTTCCTTTATTTCGCAAGAGCAGAATGTATCTCACCGAAAAAAGCATCTGAGCGAGCAAAACAGCACCCCTCTGTCTCTGTCTCTGTATCCCATCTATCTGTTGCTGTCTGGTCCAAAAGAGTATGACATTATTGCACTCGTAGCATTGAATGCAAGAATGCAAGTTACTTTCAATATTTATCTACGTATGCATGTAAAAAATGTAATGTACCTTTTGGGGTAAAAAGTACAACATTTTCTTTAAGAATGTAGTGAAGTAAAGTTGTCTAAGATATAAATAGTAAAGTAACCCCAAAAAAGCTAAGTAGTACCGTGAACTTTTTCTATTTAAGTACTTTACACCACTGCCATTGGCTAATTGATGTTGATGTGATTTCTGATGTGTGTATTTAAGCCCCATTATTTGTGTTCTAGGCGGCCAAAAGCTGTAGAATATACACACCATTCAGGTACTTTCCGCAGGTGCTGGAATTGTAGGCAAACTCATGGGGAAAAAAACGCTGCTCATGCTCCCAGATATATTTATTTTCTAACAATGTTTCAATTCTTTGGTCTTGCATCAGGCATCCATTATCCCAGGTGGGGTGGAAGGTCATATAATTCAGCAAAAAAAGAAACGTCCCTTTTTCAGGACCCTGTTCTTTCAAAGATAATTCATAAAAATCCAAATAACTTCACAGATCTTCATTGTAAAGGGTTTAACTTCTTGCCGCACGAATCCATTTTACGGATCATTTTCGTAAACAACCGCTGAATTGGCAGCGCGCCAAACTCAAAATAAATTACTAAAAAATATTATAATCATGGAATCACAAAGTGAAATAACCAAAAACACAGCTTAGCTTGTTGTTAATCCACCTATCGTGTCAGATTTTGAAAATATGCTTTACAGCGAAAGCAATCCAAGCGTTGTGAGTGTATCAATCACTGCTAGAACAATTAGCCTTAAATTAGCTTGGTCACGAAAGTCAAAAGCCCAAATACAATTAATCGCTTACCTTTGATAATCTTCGGATGTTTGTACTCACGAGACTCCCAGTTACACAATAAATGTTATTTTTGTTCGATAAAGATTAGTTTTATAACCAAAATCCGCCATTTCGTTTGCGCGTTATGTTCAAAAAACCACATGCTCGTTCCGGCCCTGAAAGGCAGACACAAATTCAAAAAAGTATCAAATTCAAAAGAAATACAAAATTTATTTATAATCATGAAATCCCAAGTGAAATATACCAAAACACAGCTTAGCTTGTTGTTATTAATCCACCTATGGTGTCAGATTTTGAAAATATGCTTTACAGCGAAAGCAATCCAAGCGTTTGTGAGTTTATCAATCACTAGACAAAGAACAAAAGAATAGCTAGAACAGCTAGCCTTA
>NW_019951107.1:0-6621 GCF_002910315.2 Salvelinus sp. IW2-2015 | reverse complement strand
TCTAGTTCCGACAATGCAGTAATAACCAATCTAACCTAACAATTTCACAACAACTACCTTATTTATACACACAAGTGTAAAGGGATGAAGAATATGRACATAAAAATATATGAATGAGTAATGGTACCGAACGCCATAGGCAAGATGCAGTAGATGGTATAGAGTACAGTATATACATATGAGATGAGTAATGTAGGCTATGTAAACATATAAAAGTGGCATTGTTTAAAGTGGCTAGTGATACATGTATTACATAAAGATGGCAAGATGCAGTAGATGGTATAGAGTACAGTATATACATATGAGATGAGTAATGTAGGGTATGTAAACATTATATTAAGTGGCATTGTTTAAAGTGGCTAGTGATACATTTTTTTACATAAATTTTTCCATTATTAAAGTGGCTGGAGTTGAGTCAGTATGTTGGCAGCAGCCACTCAATGTTAGTGGTGGCTGTTTAACAACACAACACATCACTGAGTACCAAGCTTCATATTTTCACATTTTCAAGCATGGTGGTGGCTGCATCATGTTATCAGTATGCTCGTCATCGGCAAGGAGTAGGGAATTTTTGGGGGATAAAAAGAAATGGAATAGAGCTAAGGACAGGCAAAATTGTAGCGGAAAACCTGGTTCAGTCTGCTTTCATACAGACACTGTGAGACAAATTCACCTTTTAGCAGGACAAATATACACAAGACCAAATATACACTGGAGTTGCTTACCAAGACAACATTGAATATTCCTGTGTGGCCTAGTTACAGTTTTGTCTTAAATCGACTTGAAAATCTATGGCATAACTTGAATAACTTGAAAATGTCTGTCTAGCAATGATCAACAACCAACTTGACAGTGTTTAAGGAATTTTTAAAAATAATAATGGGCAAATATTGTACAATCCAGGTGTGCAAGGCTCTTATAGACTTACCCAGAATGACTCAAAGGTGATTCTAGCATATTGACTCAGGGGGTTGAATACTTATCTAATCAAGATATATATATATATTTTTCTATTAATACAAATTTCAAATGTTTGAATTGTTCTTCCACTTTGACATTACTTTGTGTAGGTCGTTGTAAAAAAGTACAATTAAATATATTTGTATCCCACTTTTTAACACAACAAAGTGTGGAAAAAAMCAAGGGGTGTGAATACTTTCTGAAGGCACTGTATAACGACAGAGGTAGGAGGACCTAGACCATACTGTATGCATACTTGCATAGGCAAGGGCATATAGCCTTACTAGGGGTTAGAGCTCAGTTGGGACTGGGGTCAGGGGTTAAGGGTCAAGGCATGCTGGCTTTTATTAGTGTTTGCTCCATCATCCATCCACATTGGGTCTTAGGTAATTATACTATAATCTCACCTCATAAATGCACTCCTCAATTGATGTCACATAACTCTCCACTGATGGTGTGTCATTCTCAATGCAATAACACAGTATCACATTGAACTAGTATATTACCGGTCTTCCTCGATGCACTATCACAGTGTCACATAACTCTTCACTGATGGCGTGTCATTCTCATCCTCTCTCAGCTCAAGTCTCTCTCTCTCTTCCTCCACTATATTTAACAGAAGAGTACCTCCTAAATGTGTTACTGGTATGTCATTCTCAGCCTGTCTCAAATATACCCTCACCCTGTAGTCTGTCCTTCACTATAGTTATCTGAAGAGTGCCTCCTCAATGCAGTATAACAGTATCACGTAACTCTATACTGGTGTTGATGTGCCATTCTCAGTCTTCTTCGCCCTGTATTCATTTCCTCTCTTCCCCAGCTGTGGTTGTCTGAAGAGCAAGTGGCCCTGCCTCTACATTGACCCTGACTGCAGCAGGTGGTCCGGGGGTGGACGTGAGAGAAATAATATTGTGAATGAAAGGTCAGGGTGTCAGACGTACTGACCATTAGCTTTTCTCTACCCCTTTCTGCTGAGTCATTGGATTTGACATTTTAGTCATTTAGCAGATGCTCTTATCCACAACGACTTACAGGAGCAATTAGGGTTAAGTGCCTTGCTCAAGGGCACATCGACCGATTTTTCACCTAGTCCGCTTGGGAATTCGAACCAGCAACCTTTCGTCATGCAGTGCGTCCCAAATGGCACCCTATCCCCTATATAGTGCACAACTTTTGACCAGGTTATTGCACTAGTAGTGCACTCTATAGGGAATAGGGTAACATTTGGGATGCATACATGGAGTACAAGTCCTTAGGGAATGACTAGTAATGTGGGCGGCAGTTGAAGCAAGAGCCCTACAGTAGAGGCCTGTACTGTAGTTCCTCCTCTCTGTAATCACTTAGTTATTACCAGACCGTTATCGTCCATGTTAACCAAGGCTGTTGGCTATAGAAGCTTGATTCTAATTTCAGGGAGCTACACTGTGATGACCTGCAGCGTATGTGTTTGCGTTTTGCCGTTTTGTTTTCGATTGTATTGTTCGTCTTCATGTGTTGTTTAATTCTCTTTCTATTGGTCTGTATTTGTATTGTCTTTTGTATGCTTAATGATACTGTATGTGTTAATGTACACAGAGCCACACACAAAATGTCGACATGGGAATAATAAAGTAATTATCTTATCTTATGTAAGCATTGGTTGGATGGACTATAGGCTAACCTTACATGAACCAGCCCATAGCTATAACATGAATAATACTAGCATGTAAGCTTTGGATGTAGTCTTAAACTGTATTGGAAGTCTCGTGCTAGCTACTGTATATGTAGAATGAAAGTTGTGTGATAAAGACTCACTGTAACCTTCCATAAACCGGCCTGTAGCTTTAATATATAAATAATAATTCCTGTAAGTATTGCTATGTGAGAGTCTGGCATGAAAGAGCTTGTAAACCTTCCATAAACCGGACCGTAGCTTTAACATTATTAATACTATTGGAGTTGCTTTAAGCTGTAATCCTGCTGGCACACAAAGGTTATCTGAGGCACAAAATAAACAGCATTTGGGGCAGAGTGGAGAATGAGAGAACCATAGGCTAATGAGTGTTCTTAGAAGATCAGCTCCTCCCTCTGTGTGTGTTCTGTGTGTTACCTTAGTGGGCTAATCCCCCTATGGGTGTAATGACACACACACACACGCACGCACCCACCCACGCACGCACGCACACACGCACGCACGCACGCACACACACACACAAGCGGCTGAGTTAATGGAGCTTGTACGGTGCTGCTGTCAGCAGCCTCTATTTTCAGTCTGAGCTGAATGAACACAACACCTCCCAGTGTTTCACACTCACATCTGGGCAGTGTTGTTTAGACAACCATCCAACCAGACAGGCTTTAAGTGGTACTGTAGTAGTTACTGTAGCGGTACTGCAGRAAGCCTAGTAAGGTTCTGCAGTAGTTATTGTAGCGGTACTGCAGTAAGCCTAGTAAAGTACTGCAGTAGGCCTAGTAAGGTACTGCAGTAGCTTTACTGTATGCGTCTGCAGTAGCCTGTAAGGTTACTGCAGTAGTTACCTAGTGTGGTAACTGCAGTAAGGTAGGTAGCATATTACGTGTATTCATATTAGTTTCTGCACGTAAGCTAGTAAAGTATAAATAGCCTAGTAACGGGTACTGCAGTAGTTACTGTAGCGGTAACTGCAGTAAGCGTAGTAAAGTACTGCAGTCTAGACCTAGTAAGGTATATGCAGTAAGTTACTGTACGGGGTAACTGGCAGTAGGCCTAGTTAGGTACAGCAGTAGTTACTGTAGTGGTACTGCAGCTAATGTCTAGTAAGTACGCAGTAGCTAGTAGGTATTGGAGGCGGTACTGCAGTGAGGCTTAGTAAGGTACCTGCGTAGATACTGTGTGTACTGCAGTAAGTCCCTAGTAAAGTACTGGCGTAGGCCCAGTAAGGTACTGGAGCAGTACTGCGTAGGCTTAGTAAAGGGTACTGCAGAAGTAAACTGTAGTGGGGCAATTACTCTTTTTGTCACTAGTGTGCCCAAGCTGGAATAAAGAGTTGTTTTTTTTGTCCTTCATCCATAGCAATGTTTGCAGAACAAATACCATTACAAGTATAAAATCTCATTTTTTTAAACGTTTATTTACCAGGAAGTCCCATTGAGGGGACAGAGAGATCTTGTGCTGCTTGGTTCATGGCAATGTGAATTCTGTGAATACATATGTGAATATTCCTGTGAATACAATGTGAATTTGTGGAATACAATGTGAATTATGTGAATACAATGTGAAAATTATGTGAATACAATGTTAATTCTGTGAATACAATGGGATTCTGTGCATACAAGTTGAAATTCTGTGAAATACAACGTGAATACTGTGTAACCTGAATCATAAAGGTGAATACTTGTAGATGACAATGGTGCGTGTTTAACAGTAAAGGGGGAATCTTGTTGTCGTAGCGACCTTGTAGGCTCGCAAGGTGTCCTGCAGTGCAGGGCCTTGCGGTGTAAATGTGTGATTTTATAGCGACCGTCTCCAAACTTGCACTCCCTGGAACACAGCATTCCTGAAAATGTACTGGCGAATGCACAAACTCAAGCGGCATGCCAATCTGGAATTCAAACACACCAACGGGGGGGGGGGGGGTTTTATAACAGGTGAGCTGTGAATACTGATAGAGCATTTATTGTTATATCACCCTGCTAATCAAACCCTTTTCTCAATTGTTTTATCATTTCATGTATCGTTCATGTACCATAATTAAGAATGAGCATCGGTATGGATATTAAATTTCATATTTACATCTCATCTGGTTTGCCACAAAGCCTAGCTTTGTCTGAATGGACTGTCATATTTAAAATGAGCTTTCTCTTTCCATATGCACACAATGAATTAGAATCTAAATTAATTCCTTTTGCAGAAATTTTCTTTTTTGATAAGTTCTAAAGCCCTGGCTTTACAAGACGTCTGAGGGATAGAAAACTGGAACGTCTTTGATTAATGTTTTGGTCTGTTTCACACAACACTACCACAATACCAACACTACGACACTCCACACTATCAGATTGCTCAACACACACTACACACTACCCACATTCTCACAGACACACTACCACACTACCACACTACCACATTCCTCACACACACTACAACCCACCACCACTACCACATTCTCACACACACTACACACACCCACAACACTACACCTACCACACTACCACATTCTCACACACACCTACACACTACCACACGTAACCACATTCTCACACAACACCTACACACTCCAACACACACACTACCACATTCTTACACTACACACTACACCATTCTCACACCCCTAACACTACAACCAACTATCCACATTCTCACAGACACACACTACCACACTCTCACACACAAGACTACCGACACTCTTCACACACAACACTACACCTAACCACATTCTCACCACACACTACGACACTACCAACAGTCTCACACACACACTACACACTAACCACATCTCCACATTCTCCCACCACACACACACACACACTACCACACTACCACATTCTCATACACACACTACCAACTACCCACTACACATTCTCACACACCACACATCACAACCTACACACTATCCACATTCTCACATAACACACAACTACACACTACCACCTACCATGCATTGCTCACACACACCACTACACACTACACATTTCACACCCACACACTACACCACAACCACACTACCACACTCTCACAACAACACCACACACACCACACACACCCACATTCTTACACTACACACTCCCAACCATTCTCAACACACACTACACACAACCCCACACTACCACAATTCCTCTACACACACACACTACCCACTCTCACACAAACACTAACACTACCACAATTCCTCACACACACCACTAGTACAACTACCAACATTCTCACACACACACTAACAACACTACCACACTACCACATTCTCACACACCACACACACTAACACATTCCACATTCTCACACACACCACTAACACTACCACACTCCACATTCTCACACAACCCTGACACACTTACCACATTCACAACACACACAACTACCACTACCACATCCTACCATATTCTCACACACACACTAAAACTAAACGACATTCTACACACCACCCACTACACACTACATTCACCTCCACACTACCAATTCTCACACACACACACACACAACACTACACACCTACCACTCTCTCAACACACACACTACCACTACCACACTACACATTCTCACAACCACACCAACTACACCACACATTCCTCACACACGAACACTACACATCTACCCCTACCACATTCTCTACACACACACTACCCCTACACAGTCTCACACAACACACTACACAAACACCACACTACCACACTCTCACACAACACACCCACACACACCACACACACCCACCACATTCTTACAACTAACACTACCACATTCTCACACACCACTACACACGATGTACCACAGCTACCACATTCTCACACACACACCTACCTACAACTCTCCACACACACGTAACCACACCTCACACACACACTACACTACCATCAATTCCTCTACCACACACAGCACTGCACTGCATTCCCTCACCACACACACTACACCTACCACACTACACATTTCTCACACACACACCCAACACTTACACACTACCAATTCTCACACACACGATACACACACCAACA
>NW_019951106.1:0-6624 GCF_002910315.2 Salvelinus sp. IW2-2015 | reverse complement strand
GTCGCTTTTGAAAGGCTGGTCACAGGTACTCAATCAAACCCATCATCCCAGAACCCTGAAAGAAACCCACTCCAATTTGGCATACCGCCCAACCAACCATCCAAAGATGATGAATCATCCATTGCACTCCACACTGCCCTTTCCCACCTGGAACAGAAGGAACACCTATGTGAGACTGCTGTTCATTGACTACAGCTCAGCGTTCAACACCATAGCGCCCTCAAAAGCTCATCAATAAGCTAAGGACCCTAGTCATGAGCTGTTCTCTCTGCTACCTCAGCGGCAAGTGGTAACCCTGGAGCGCCAAGTCTAGGTCCAAGAGGCTTCCAAACAACTTCTACCCCCCCAAGGCCACAAGACTACTGAACAATCTAATCAAATGGCTACCCAGACTATTTGCATTGACCCCCCCACCCCCCTCCTCTTTTACACACGCTGCTACTCTCTGTTGTTGTCATCGTATGCAAAGTCACTTTAATAACTCTCTAACCTACTATGTACATATTACCTAACTAACTGGTGCCTGCACATTGACTCTATAACCGTACCATTCCGTGCTACCTTCCGTCCCTGTATATAAAGCCTCCACATTGACTCTATACCGGTACCTCCCTGTATATAGTCCCCACATTGACTCTGTACCGGTACCCCCTGTATATAGCCTCCACATTGACTCTGTATCGGTACCCCCCTGTATATAGTCTCGCTATTGCTATTTTACTGCTGCTCTTTAATTACTTGTTACTTTTATCTCTTATTCGTATCCGTTATTTTTGAAACTGCATCGATGGTTAAGGTCTTGTCAGTTAACATTTCACTGTAAGGTCTACTAGACCCGTTGTATTCGGCTCTCTAGGCAGGCTAAGACAAATGCTAAAAGTATGTGTAAAGACTTCAAATAGTATTTGAAGCCAGGTCTGCTCTCCCTCCTGCCTGCTGCTCCCAGATAACCCCTCATATGGAGAGGACCTGACATTCCTGCTGACACTTCTCTCTGCAGTGGAGATCTCTGGCTGAACACACTGGGAACAGATCATGTCATAATGTCATATACAGGAACGATTAAAGCATGAGGGTAATCTAAGAACTGCCGTGTCTAATATCAAGTGACTACCAAAGAGAATATACATACAGTATACAATCTCAATACTCAGTGTAAACCTTTAACAAGCTCTGTAACATTCTCGACAGGTCCCAGATCGGTTAGGCCCAGCAGTCAGTCATTTAGATTATACAACGTGAACACAAATGRCCAAGTAAGTACTCACAAGATGTTAGAAAAGCCTTCTGGCTCCGTTTATAAATTCCCGGAAACGTTCAATTCCAAAACAAACGTTTTTCCGTATACTGGCAAATTATTTTATTTCTGAACAATTGTCCTATTTTAAAGTAACACGACTTTCTTCATGCATCTTCTATGTGTGCCACCTCTCTTTGTCTGCCTGTCTGACACAGATCATTAGAGGGAGTAAGAGGTGTCACTGTTGACGAGTCTGATAGAGTTAAACCACCATTCAGAGGGCGAGTAACAACCCATTCAGATGGCTGGAACACAAATAGAAGGGTGACACATCACATGACGACCAGCTGTTGGGACGACAGACACACCTCGAGTCTCTCGCTCTTTCGCTCTCCCCTCTCGCTACTTTCGCCTCTCCCCCTGCTTCTTCCCTCTTGCTCATGGATCCGACAGTAGCCATTTCATCGGTCCCCTAAGCTCCATTCCTGTCGAGATACCTGACTCACAACACGACGCACACACACACCACACAACCCACACACACACCACACACACACACACACACACACACACCACACACACACACACCCACACACACTGACCACACATCCACACGCAGCACACACCACACCGCAACTCAATCACAAACACCACTACATCATAGACAAGAAAATCATCAGCACACAACAGACACACTACAACATAGACAACACACACAACTTACAAGCAGACATAGCACACACACACAACACTACCACATAACACATACACACACCAAACACATTACAACCACAAGCCAGGACATTTCAATTCCCCACGTGTCACTATGAGACAAGCTAACCATAAACTGCAACCGAGAGTGACTGACTGATACACCTGGTGAGTGCCAAAAGCTCTTCTCCTGGAGAAAGTTACACTATTCACTCCTAGCTATCCATCGAATTTAGTGGCAAAGCATTTGTTAACCGTGTTAAGGGAGGGTATTTTTCACCATACTTCTTACCAGTCATTTTATTTCGAACTCAGTGAAGGGAGTGGACAAGGGCGCACAGCTGGGAGAAAGGGAGATTAATTAGCACATTAAGAGGTGACCCTCATAATGAGCCGTTCCACATGGTGTAAATGATCTCTGTACCGTCCCTGTGTCGCATTGTGACCACATTTCCTTACCGTCACTGTGTTCGCACAGTGTGTGACCACATTCCTTACTCCGTCCACTGTGTTCGGCATTGTGGCCACATTCCATTACTCGCGTCCAACTTCGCTCGCTTCGCGGCAATTAGGTGTTGACCCAACATTTCCCTCTTCATCCACTGTGTATCGCTTTATAAGTGACGACCGCATTAAATTCCTACCCGTGAGCCCGCTGATGCTCGCATTTGACCACATTTCTATCCCGTCCACTGTGTTCGCAGTGTGACACATTCCTCTTATCCTCCCTGTGTTCGATTGTGACCACATTTCCTTATCCGTCCACATGTGTGCAATTGTGCACACATTTCCGTTATCCGTCCACGTATATGTGTTCGCATGTGACACACATTTCCTTAGTCGTGTGCCGACTGTGTCTTGGCAGTGTGACCCACATTTCCTTAATCCGGTCCCTGTGTGTTCGCATTGTGTACCACATTTCTCCTTATCACCATGCCACTGGTTCTCGCATTGTGACCACAATTTCCTATCCGTTCCCCTGTGTATCGCATGTGACCACATTCCTTCTATCCATCAACATGTGTTCATTTGTGAACACGATTTCCTTATCCGTCCCTCTGTGTTTCGCCATTGTGGTGCACAATATATCTATATCCTGTTGCCCTGTGTGTTCGCATGTTGACCACATTTCCTTTAATCCGTCCCTGTTCACTGTGTAAAACGGAATTGTTGTTGACACACATTTCCTATCCGTCCGTGTGTTCGCATTGTGACCACATTTCCGTCGTGCGGGGCACTTTATCCGTCCACTGTGTTCGCAGTGTGACCACATTCATTAATCCAAGTCCACTGTGTTCGCAGTGTGACCACATTTCCTTATCCGTCCACTGTGTTCGCAAGTGTGACCACATGTCCTTGTAATCCGTCACTGTGTTCGCAGTGTGACCACATTTCCTTATCCTCCACTGTGTGTCGCAGTATGTTTGAATGCCACATTTCCTTATCCGTCCACTGTGTTCGCATGTGACCCATTTCCGTTACCGTCCTCTGTAGTTGCATGTGACACATTTCCTTATCCTGATCTGCCACTGTGTTCGCTAGTGTGAACCACATTTCCTTCCGTCCACTGTGTTCGCATTGTGACCACATTTTCCTTATCCCGTCCACTGTGTTCGCAGTGTGACCACATTTCCTTATCCTCACTCTGTGTTCGCAGTGTGACCACATTCCTTATCCGTCCACTGTGTTCGATGTGTGTACCACATTCCTTATCCGTCCCTGTGTTCGCATTGTGACCACATTTTCCTTATCCGTCCACTGTGTTCGCAGTGTGACCACATTTACCTTAGTCGCTGTCCCTGTTGTCGGATTGTGGACCACATTTCCTTATTCCGACCGCACTGCGTGTTCGTGTGAGGTGAGCACATTTCCTTATCCGTCCTCTGTGTTCGCATTGTGACCACATTTCCTTATCCGTCCACTGTGTTCGCAGTGTGACCACATTTCCTTATCCGTCCACTGTGTTCGCATTGTTGACCACATTTCCTTATCGTCCTACTGTGTTCGCAGATTGTGACCACATTTCCTTATCCGTCCCGACTGTGTTCGCAGTGTACACATTTCCTTATCCTGATACCCTCGGTGTTCGCAGTGTGACCACGAATTTCCTTATCCGTGCACTGTGTTCGCGATTGTGACCACATTTCCTTATCCGTCCACTGTGTTCGCAGATTGTGACCCATTCATTTCGCCTTCCATGTCCCCTCTGTGGTTCGCAGTGTGACCCACATTTCATTTCTCCGTCCACCTGTGCTTCATTCCATGGACCATTACTATCGTCCGTGATCTCGCTTGTGACTAACATTTCCTATATGCCGTCCCACTGTGTTACTGACAAGCTGTGAACATTTGCTTAAGTCAGCCACTGTGTTCGGCATGTGTGACCACATATCTTATCGTACGGTTCATTGACACGATTTCCTATCTGTACGTGTCGCTAGTGGCGCCAGATTTCTTATCCGTCCACTGTGCTGTATATTCATTCTGATCCCATATTTCTTATCGCGTCCCCTCTCTTCAAAAAAGACGTTCTCTCGCAAACATTTTCCGTGGGTGCAATACCGTCCACTGTGAGTTCGCCAGCCTGACCACAGTTTTGTCTTATCGGGCGCGAGCATCAGTGTGCATGACCATCATTTCGTAATCGAAATCCACTGTACGATTTCGCGTGTGAAATCGACTTTCCGTAATCCGTCCACCTGTGTCGCTGTCTCTGACCACATTTACTAGGTCAACCAACGCTCCCTGTAAATGCAAATTATTTGATGATTATCCTTTCAATACTTAACGTAAATATTGGATTAATTTTATAGCCAAAGCTATATTTGAGCGTGTAAAGATCTATATGTTGCTCTCCTTGTCGAATGTTTTTTAGCAGGCCGAGTATAATGAGCGATATTACATATGTTTCACTGTCTAGATCCGTCCTACACTTGTGAAATATCAGAACACATGGGTCTACGAACCCCTTCTTGGAAGGTGGGCAGATGAAAATCACATAATGGCGATCATTGAGAATGTTTAAGTCGACTACCATTCATCCTCCCGTCTATTAACCTCTAATGGAGGTATATAAGATTAGGCAAAGGATCGCATGTTCGAACCAAGATATAAATACTGTTGTTCTCAAAGGACGCATGTTAAACCAAAGAGTATAAACAGCTAGGTGTTCAATGTTCAAAGGACGGCAATTGGGTATTCAGTAAGTCATGTGCTATAAACACGAAAATGGTTTATCAAGAGAAAGAGACTGCAATTGTTACCGATAGTCTTAGATTACTTGAAACGCGGTTCAATGTTTACGCTAGTGTCTAAGAAACCTAATCAGCGTTTTTAATCCTTGCCGCATATGCTGTATATTCCGAAGTTTACACTGTTTGAATCCCTACAGTAATTCGCATACTAAGGCTTCCATATAATGAGCATCGAACCACCCGCTACACCGCATAGAAAGTAAGAGGATCAGAACTTGGCCAAATCAACTCGATATTATTTCTGCTCTATTAGCGTACATAAGTGCTCAAAGACCCAAAAAAGGAGCTAATAGCTGAGTTTACTGTTGTGTCTTTTGTTGAATTGTCAGATACCAATCTGTATTCTGCCCTTCTTTCGTAATTTCCACTCGCTAAATCAAGAGTGAGACATTTAACCTCCGTCCAATGATTGGATAGTAGATAACTGGCAAATTTTGGTGTCACAAGCTGGGCAAGTGGAAAAGACACTTCATTATAGAATTGACTCACCTTTGAAAAGCAAATGAAATGCTGAAGATATGAAACAACCTGTGTTCGAATGGGTCCATCTTGAAATCCACCTGAATTCGATGGACTCCAGACAAAGTCAAGCTAACATCTAAACTAGTTATTCCACATACAAATGTCAGTATGGGCCCATATACACTAAGTCTATCCACATCATATTTCCAGTCATGGAGCCAATAGACTAGTACCACATTAATTCCAGTATGGCAGATAAACTATTATCCACATCAATGTCCAGTCATGGAACATATAACTAGTTCACAGCAATGTCCCCAGTATGGGACATATAAACTGTTATCCACAAGTCAATGGCCAGTATTTCCAGTCGCTAGAGACCAAAGTCCTCAGTGGGACAACAAACCGAACGTCTTGACATTCTTTGCACAAGGCAGAAGGGACATGAACAGTTTGGAACAGACGGTGTCCAAATGGGCACACTATTTCCTATGGGCCCCTGGTCAAAACTGCTCTACATATGAAACAGCGGTGTCTCGGACCGAGAAAGAGAGAGAGAGAGATTGAGAGAAGGACAGAACGAGAACAGAGAGGAGAGAGCGGCCCAAGGAACGGAAGAACAGAGAGAGAGACTGGGAGAGAGCCGAAGATAAGAAGCGGGAATAACGGAAAAAAGTTTAACAGATATCAAAAATTTCATATACAACACAACAGAGGAGAGGAGAGGGACCCAGGACAGAACGACAGAGACCGGCGAGGACGCGCAGGGTTGACATGATGCGTGAATCGTCTTTTCGAAATTGGACAAGGCAGATTGCAGCTAAACGGAGAGAGAGAAGAGTGATGTAGCGAGAGTGTTCTTACCTCATGATTTTTTGCCGAATGCAGCGTTTCAGCGCAGAGAGGAATTGAAATGCCTAGCCAACGGTTCCGTGTTTAGGAAATATCGTGGCTTGA
>NW_019951105.1:0-6629 GCF_002910315.2 Salvelinus sp. IW2-2015 | reverse complement strand
ATGTGTAGTTTGGGCTGGCTCTGTCATGTCGTTGCTACGGTGTGTACGCGATCCCGAGTCAGATACTCCACTGGTCCTATACGGTCCGAAAGCCAGCCTATCCCAACCACGTCAGGGGAAAATATAGACTAGGGGTATTATCGCAGAGCGAAACGAGTAAAGTGTGCGGCACTCACCGATGTGAAGGGTCCAATACATAGCAATGAGTACAAGTAGTAATAGCATGTCTCCTACCTCACACAAACACGTTACTACCCCAGACTGGGTCCTCAACTAACTGGTGCAAGATCCTTAATCTCCACTGGGTCTATACTGGTCACATTGTGCTGGCCAGTCGACTAGAGGCTCTTGCTAGGGACAGATTCTAGAACATGCATGTACAGTTTAGCTATCAACTTGCAGCTTGTTGCTGTATTGTTGTTAAAATTTCAATGGCTACCATTTAGGCATCTTTAACGATACCCAAACGATGTATTGAGGACAGTCTGTGTGAGTTAAAGTTGAATATGGATGCAAATCCTCATCTTGTACTGTGGTATTCAATAGGAATTTCTGAAGCCTCCATTCCGTAGAACTGCAATTCTTAGTGCAAGTAGAAGTTAGCTTGGCACATACCCTTAATTCAGTTCTCCGACTCGGTAACTTGATATATGGCTGGCCAGTCGTCCCTATTCTGACCGAGTGCGGTTCGCACTAATAAGCAAAAACCCTTAGAAATCAGAGGAGCATGCCAGGTGATTTCTTCCTGATTTAACTTATTGAGATGATACTATAATAGGCTCTCCGGTACTCTAAGAGGCTGATGCACAGGCTAGTCGAATTACAAAGGTCCTAGTAAGAGGTAAGAGTGTTTTCTATTTCTAACTAGAGAAGGAAACGTTTTCATAAAGGTTGGGTAGCGGATCAACGCTAGGCGGAGAATCTAAGGACCGCTGCTTATCTTCTTACAAATGCACTTCTGGGAGCTCTGGTCGACGTAACGACGTGCCCATGTTTTTGACGGTATTTTGATTGTGGTCTTAATGATTGTGTAACATATATTTTAAACTGTTAGTGTAATAAGTTGAGGACAGAGCAACCATACAGTCCACAGGGTCCTACAGACAGGAGATACTAGCATGTAACTGGTCTTACTTCGTGGTCCACAGACAAACCATAATCTCCAGAGTATAGTTCTTCCTCGTCTAGTTCAACTACAATAATGAGCGTTAGCCAAATGAACCTTCTATTGCTCCTCCATGTAATAACACGCTTGTGGGATTGAGATAAAGCCTAATAACATGCAAGGGGGTAACAGTATTCACTCCATGTACCTGCAAGCAAATTGATGAGGCATCTGCCATATACCACTATTGCTTGCCCAGGGGTTCTCCGCAGCCGATACAACTAATATACACCAAACATACTTCCAGCCTGATTCTCATGATATCAGCTGATGAGTGATGTGTGCATGCAAGAACGCGGGTACCTTATCATATTCAAACTAGAATGACAAGAAGAATTTGACTGGGGAGTTGAACCTTGTTCCTCACATGCTGTGTGTCCTCTTCAGGAGATGTAGTGCCATGTGGGACCAAGAGTGCCCTAAAATCTCCAACTTGGTCGAAGTCTTGTGAGTGAACACATTGAAGAGGAGTGAGGATGACGCAGACTCATATCGTGCAGGCTGCGGGGTCGCGTTATTGAGACTAAGGGAGTCGGGCTTGGCGTCCTGGAGAGAAGATCTGCAGGTTCTCTAATAATTCGGGTCAGCGCATCCTCATCCTCTGAAGCGTGTCACAGGAACATCCTAATCCAAGTACATCTGTCGATTCCCAGAATTCGCTTATTAGTAAACGGGATGACGCAATACTAGGAGGGATTCAGGAGGGTCCACGGGCTGATGGACTAGGATATTACTGGGAGATACAGAGCCGTTATCTCAAGGCTGGCTACTTCTGTAGGTCAGTGAATAATTTAGGGTCAATGATATTTTGTCTTCTTAATCTTTTTAAATGACTGACCTAGACCAAAAATAATATGTATCCCTGGTTTCTCTAAGGACACTGAATAAAAAGTCCTCTACCCACAAGTTAAACACGGGAAGTCTGAGGGCCGTCATAGCTACGAGTAATTAAACATCGAGTCCGAATGAACACCAGTACCTGCGGGAATCGTAGGAGGCGTAGCGATGAATGAAACGCGAGGTAAAGCATTGAGTACCACCTACGTGAAGGGTTACAAAGTTAAAATGTCACTGGAGGTTGCTGAATGAGAAAACACCTTATATCAACCTGCTTGTATGGGTAGCTTATAGAGATTTCAAATTGGGTCAAGGGTGTGAGAGGCGCTAATATCCCGGGGCTATGGGTCAAGGAAATCGGCCGGTGGTTGAAAAGAGAGAAGGAAGTAGAGAGTACGAAGGAAGAAGAAAGGGACTAGAGAGAATGACTGAGACAAAGGGGTGAGAGAAATAACACGAGGGACAAACAGATCTGCCTACAGAAAGTGGGGAGGAAGTGATAGTGGACGGGGCTGGCGAGAGTCTCAGGGGCAGGGAAGAGGTGAAGGTGAGAGAACGTTCTTGCGATAAGGGCAGAGTGAGGCGAGGTGCGATCGTGTGATAGAAACTGCTTGAAGGTGGGCGGGAGGAAGGGGGTGGGGAAATTCTCTTCTGTTTGTGTTTTTTCAATGAGAAGATGGATCTTTGATTTTTTGGAAGCAATAGACTGGAATGGACTTATAGGCGGGGTGAGGTAACTCGGTCAGCACCATTTTCATATTTTGTGGTTAATCCATCGATCCGCAAGCACTGAGCGGTATTCATATAATCATAAGGAGCAAGTATGATTGATCCAGATATACATCAACACCGACACTGGCGATATATTGTCAGGTTACCTTCTTCTCCCACCCCTATGACTTCAGTAACTCATAAGTCAAAACGCGTCAATTACCTCATGGGCTCAAGATTAATTAATACTCCGAGTTACCGAGAGAATAACACAAAATAGAAACAGTTTAGATCATCATTCACAAATATCTAGTGTCTGATTGCAAAATGTTATGTCATACAAAACATGTCAATGCTGCTCCAGACTTCTATTTCATGCAACAAACGACTGATATCCATAGAAAAATGTTAATGCGAGGGCATGAATCACTGTCTATACCTCTTTTGTAGATATTGTTCAGAGGTTTAGCTAAATACTGAGTATTCCAGTTTGACGATCAGTAGTTAAACTTCATGATGATTGCGACCGTGGGGAAGTATAACAGGGTTAGAACAGACAAACAATTTGTAACTAAAGGCCTTGCGAGAGGAAACCCAACTACATTGAGAATGGGAGATGTATGTCTGATAATGTGCAGACGCTAAGTCTACATGCAATTGAAGTGCTCAGGTACATCATTTAGGGGCATGATAACAAAAAGATTTAAGTGAGCCATCAAGTTTGAACTGGGTTCTGGGAGGTCAAGGATATGGCGATAGACACCAGGTCAAGATCATTCCGGTTTTTCGGATGGAGTGCAAGACTGCAGAGGTTAGCGCTGAGAAAGAGGAGAGGTATTAAAATCCTGTTTAATTTCCAATAAACATAGGGCTAACAAACTACGTATTTCCCTATATGACGATAATCAGAGGTAGTATCATCCGGCCCACCACCCATGCGACACTCAAATCAAATCAGTCGTGCAATCAAAAGCAACTCAATATATGGAAAACACAAAAGACGATCTGTGTGCCCGAAATGTCTTATAGAGGGTAATAGCTACAAAGCGGGCGAGATAGTGGCCGAATAGCCTGGTTGGATACGTACTAGGGCACATTTCTACTATATTGCGCTCGGTGCTCCATCCCTAGACTATTGTTAGGTTGTGGGCCAAGATGGCGCGCTGAGCGGAATTGGGCAATTAGCGCTGCGTAATGTTCCCATTGAGGCATACAGGGACTGATTCAACTCACAGAAATTATCATGTGAAATGTGCTCTTAATGGTTTTGTCTCACTCAGTGGTCATGCGCCGTTAATAACACTATTCGTGCTCCACTAACGTGCTCGGTTGAACGTCTAGTATTGCAAATAACCAAGATAAAGATAAACTATACAACAATTGAGATTTACACCTTCGTATCTAGAATACGACAACTGCCACATGCCTTGAGTCAGAGTTAACCGCACGCGTATATCAGTTACTACGGAAAGTGAACTGCACTACAAACGCGGTCTCAAGACGAGATCTTCAAACTATAATTGTTAAACAAACACCTGTCATACGCTTTCCAACTGCTCTTCTCTTTGACAATGGATTGAAGCAATATGGAAATGCTTCAATCAGTTTGTTCTGTTGTGAAAAGCTTTTTCTAAAAACACAAAGGTAGAACAACAAGCTGATTACAAGCCCTGAAGTTCTGTTTTAGGCACCTTCTAAAAAAACACATGGAGACCTCGGTTTCAAAACTAACTCGGGCTGTCTCCAACACACTAATCAAATGAGTTTACAAATTGAATAACATTGTATATGAATTTGATGCACTCAACTGTTGATAGGAGTCACAACTAGCAGCCATTTCATTTTTTTGTTTAAATGGACAAGTTTGTCATTTATAACTTACTTAAGAAATTTAGGCAGATATTCGTGAAGCCTAGTTCACATTCGGGTTTTCCGACTTTCTACCTATTGCTTTAACTTTTAACTCTGAGGGGTACTATGAGAGACATCGGGTCCTAAAATAAATGTTATCTAAATAAGGAGAGAAGGCAATTTACCTTGCAGGTCAATTATAATCTTATAATATGATTAGGCAAACCAATGCATATTTACATGCTTAGAATCTCATATACTGGGAGCCAAATTTTATTAAGCCTAAGTATATCCAATACATCGCATCCTAAACTGTCAAGAATGTCATATGCTAATTTTAGGCCTACTTTACAAACTTCCAAATTGAAGATAACAATTCATTAAAAAAACACCCATACTAGGTTTCTTTATACTGGAATTGTACTGTTTTATGTAAGAACCCAAAATACACTGTGTGTTTTTTACGTCTATAGAAATCTATGTCTTTTATGAATTACTCTTCATCTATAGACATTGAAATAAGTAGTCTAAGTTTCAACAGTTTTTCATCTAAATATAATCCTATAAATTATAGACAATGTTCTGTGGTCTCTCATGGTCTTCTTTGTCCAGTATGTGATTGTTATTGTCGTTAGACTGGTTTCCATCCCCTATATACAGACCAGCTAAACTGATGCCATTCAATTGCTGCCTCAAGTGGCATCAGACCTCTCCTCTACCGCCTCCTCCTCTGAAACACTGTGCACACCATGCGTAGCTGTTCACCCAGCTCTGGTGGTCTTGAATGGCACACGAGGCCAAAAAAATACACAACACCACCCCCCGTTACTTTTCTCTCTCCTCTCTCTCTCTCTCCTCCTCTCTCTCTCCTCTCTCTCTCTCATCTCTTCTTCTCTCCTCTCTCTCTCTTCTCTCACCTCTGTTCCTCACTCTCTTCTCCTCTTCGTCATCTCCTCTCTCCTCTCTCTCTCATCTCTCTCTCTCTCTCTCTCCTCTGAACTTTGCTGCAAATTATTTGTCTGATTCTAGAATGCAATGACAGTTCTGGAGCATTGGTTTGGAATGATAGGAAAGTAGTCTTTCTAAAGGAGAACTTACAGGCTAACTGCAACTCATTACCAGACTACATCACCTTGCTTTCAGTGGATTTCGATATTCATATCCATATAAGAATAAACTATTCTGATAAAGTGATAACATAAGATGGATATGTCAGGTCTATTGCTATTGAGTTAGCCACATTATGTTATTACTCTACATCCATTTTTCCTCATAGATTCATAAGAGGATACTGGCATCATTTACACATCGTCATATTAGAACTAGTAGGTGGTGTTGGACTGCTGGAGCCGGTAAGTGTATGGGCTAGTTCTCCTCTACACTCTTAGAAAAAAAGGTGCTATCTAGAACTTAAATGGGTTCTTCAGCTGTCCCAATAGGATAACCCGTTGAATAACCCTTTTTGGTTCCAGGTTGAACCCTTTTGAGTTCCATTTAGAACCCTTTCCATAGAGGGTTCTACATGGAACCCAAAATAGTTCTACCCGGAACCAAAAGGGGTTCTACGAGAAACCAAAAATGGTTATTCTGTGGGGACAGCCGAATAACCATTTTGCAACCCTTTTTTCCAAGAGTGTAGTTAGTATAAGCTGGAGAAAGCAAAGTGAATCTATCATATTGTGATGGTAATGTATAATATATGTTAGAGGTAGTATTGTGAATGAGATAGAACTAGATCAGAATCCAGACTAAATCAACTGCAGCAGAGTGATGAGAACCCTTAATTAACTACTTCTCTCTATCTCTGCTCAATCTTCTCAATCTTCTCTCYATCTTCTCTCTCTCTTTCTCTCTCTCTTTCTTTTAATTATATATCTCAGTCAATCTGTCTTTCTTTCACTCTTTCTCTGTATACTTTTCACTCTACATCGATCTCTTTCTCTTTTTCTCTCTTTCCCTTTTTCTTTCTTTCTTCCTTTCTTTCTTTCTTTCTTTCTTTCTTTCTTTCTTTCTTTCTTTCTTTCTTTCTTTCTTTCTTTCTTTCTTTCTTTCTTTCTTTCTTTCT
>NW_019951104.1:0-6630 GCF_002910315.2 Salvelinus sp. IW2-2015 | reverse complement strand
GACTGGATGAGCTCACCCACACTTGAGATCGACGGACCAAAATGTAATTAGGTCCTCAGAGTAGGGAAGTGTGGATGCTAGGGATCAGTTTTGCTTGGTAAATCAAAATATTTCATGGTGGTATGACATGGGGGACCTAAGATCAGCACCTCCTACAGCCCCAGCGGTTTATTCCATGGCTGTGAAATGGTCCAGAACGATTCTCATGAGAAAAAGTAGGCATAGAAACAACATTGATTCCACAAAAGAAAGCTCTGTAAATGCTATGCAATCCATTTCTATCTGAAACTTCTACCATGCCTGAAGCTGGTAAACACAGCTAAGATATGGGAAATGGAGGCCCTTTCCACCAATTAAGAACCACAGTGATCCATGACATCCAACAAATGTTTCACTTTTAACATTCTAGAGCTTTATTCTTGTGGTTTACAATCCGTTCATGTTATGAAAATGTTGAGCTGTTCTGGAAGGGTGGTGGATGTGGGAAATTGTAATTTTGGTGCACTATGATAATCATTACAGTATGAAATTATGAATTCAAGATCACTGGTGTGTTTTTGTAAAGAAAACACCAATGGTGGTGTGATGTAAGAAATTAAAACAAATATGTTGTTCCAAAAAATAAATTATTTCTTGTAAAAAGTTTCTTGTCTTCATGAGCAAACTGGTGGTATGTATTCTATCTCTCATGTTCAATGCCTTTTCAGAAAAGTATTCACACCCCTTTGACTTTTTTAACATATTTTGTTGTTGTTAAAAGTGGAATTAAATGGATTTATTGTCACAATTTTTTTGTCAATGATCTAAACAAAATACTAACAAGAAAAAATAAAACATATCTCTGATTAGAAAAAGTATTCAAACTGTACGGTAAACACTTGACAACCAGCATTCATTCATAATGTATAACTAAAAAACCTTGTCGAATATAGTCATTGACAGTTTCATAACATTTTTTGTGTAATTTATTCTGGTTATGACACCCACATATAGAGTGCAAAAACCCCACAAAACCCTACACACAATGCAAAAACATTCCATTTACCACATTAGCCTTACTTGGTCAACAGTATGTTTATTATATAACATTTTCTGAAATTACCATATTCAATTATTGTAATTATGCACCACATTGAGGGTCACAAACCATGCACACTACCCCAATGCTCTGTTGCTTGATGACTGACGTGAATGCAGGAGCAAGATTCAGAGAGCAGGACAAGCCACCCCTTTGTGACTGATTGAATGACATAAGGCATGTAACGTGATAGGCCTATTCTGGCTTATATTGATTATGATGGTCATAAATGCTCCTTACAGTGTCATGAGGTTGTATTTCTTAGTCAGTAAAGAGACCACAGATTATGAGCCTTAATTGCTCATGACAGTGTATTTTCTACAAGTGTATTTAAAATGTTATGAAAAACATGACTAAAGAATTCATTACAACAAAGACTTAAGAAACACATTTCCAAAGAAAGGAAACTTCTTTGGCAAGGAAAAAACCACATTTTGGAATAAAATGTGGGTTTGAACACCCTTGCAGTAGGTTGCCATAACCAGCCATAGAATAACCACTAATATATATAATTTTTACTTTAGTTTAATTAGTAAATAATACAGTGCCTTCGGAAAAAGTATCAGACACCCTTGAAACTTTCCCACATTTGTTATGTTACCCTTTAATAAATTTGAGAATAAATGTTTTGTTCCCCATCAATCAATCTACACCACAATAACCCCATAAGGACAAAGGAAAGAAACAGGATTAGACATTTTTGCAAATGCTGATTAAAAAATAAGAAACTGAAAAATATTCACATTTACGTAAGTATTTAGACCCCTTTACCTTAGTTACTTTGTTGAAGCACCTTTGGAGCGATTTACAAGCCTTGAGGTCTTTCTGGGATGATGCTACAAAGCCTTGGCACCACCTAGTATTGGGTTAGTTCTCCCATTCTCCTCTTGCAGATCAATCTTAAGCCTGCAAAGGTTTGATGGGGGAGTGTTGCTGGCATAGCTAATTTTCAGGTCTTCCAGAGATGTTTCAATCCGGGGCTTCTAGCCTTGGGCCACTCAAGGACATTCAGAGACTGTACCCAAACCACTCCTGCGGATGTCTTGGCTGTGTGCGTTAGGGTCGTTATCGTTGGAAGAGTGAACCTTCGCCCTTAGTCTGAGGTCCTGAGAGCTCTGGAACAAGTTTTCATTTAAGATCTCTCTGTACTTTGCTCCGTTCATTCTTTGCCTTGGATCTGACTAGTCCTCCCAGTCCCTGACCGCTAAAAACATCCCCACACGCATGATGCTGCCCACCACCATGCTTCCACCGTAGGATGGGTCCAGGTTTCCTCCAGACGTTGAGGCTTGGCATTCCAGACCTTAAAGAAATCTTGGTTTCATTCAGACCAGAGAATCTTGTTTCTGCAGTTCTGAGAGTTTTTAGGTGCCTTTTGGCAAACTCAGCGGGACTGTCGAATGGAAGTTTCTATAGCAAAAGGGTCATGAATACTTATGTAAATAAAAGCTATTTCAGTTTTTTTGGCAAAAATGGTAAAAAAAATGTTTTCGCTTGTTATTATGCGTATGTGTGTAGAAGTTCTGAAAGAAAAATTTGTATTTAATAAATTTTAGAATAAGGCTGTAACGTAAAATTTTGGGGCAAAATCAGAGGGTCTGAATAACTTTGGAATGCACTGTAGTTGGTGTGTAATATAAATTAACACTGCTCAAAAAAAATAAAAGGGAACACTAAAATAATAACACATGCACAATAGATCTGAATATGAAGGACCTATTATGATAAATACTTTTTCTTTACATTAGTTTGAATGTGCTGACAACAAAATCTCACACAAAAATATCAATGGGAAATCAAAATTTGATCAAACCCAGGGAGTCTGGATTTTGGAGTCAACACTCCAAAATTAAAGAATGGGAAAACCACACTCACAGGCTGGATCCAATTGTGTATGTTAATTGTCCTTAAACACAAGTTCATAAATGAGGTCAAGTAGTGGTGTGGCCTACCACGTGCCTGTATGATCCTCCCTAAACCGCCTGGCATACGCCTGATGAGGTGGCTGGAT
The DNA here is from genome assembly GCF_002910315.2 of Salvelinus sp. IW2-2015. Taxonomy (NCBI): domain Eukaryota; kingdom Metazoa; phylum Chordata; class Actinopteri; order Salmoniformes; family Salmonidae; genus Salvelinus; species Salvelinus sp. IW2-2015. The sequence goes on along the minus strand of NW_019951104.1, from coordinate 3,541 downwards.
GGTCTCCTTGGGGAGATCTTCCTCCCAAACCTGACTAAAGGCATCCGCCAACTCCTGGGACAGTCTGTGGGTGCACGTGGCTTGGTGGGATGGAGCTGAGACATTTGATGTCCCAGATGATGCTCAATTGGTCAAGCGTCTGGGAACGAGGGCCAGTCCAAGCTCAGCAATGCCTTCACTTGCAGATACTTTGCTGACACACTCGCCACATGAGGTCTAGCATTGTTCTTGCATTAGGAGAACCCAAGGCCAACCGCACCAGCATATGGTCTCACAAGGGGATCTGAGGATCTCATCTCTACTAATTGGCAGTCAGGCTACTCTCTGGCGAGCCCCATAGAGGGCATCGTTGGCCCCCACAAGAGAATGCCACCCCACACCTAGGACCTGACCCACCGCCAAACCGGTCATTGCTGGAGGATGTTTGCAGCAGCAGGAACGTTCTCCACGATCCTCCAGACTGTCACGTCTTCACATGTGCTTCAGTTGAACGCTGACATTTCATCTGTGAAGAGCCAGAGCAGCCGCATGGCGAATTTGCCCAATCTGGTTCTCTGGCAAAATGCCAAATTGTCCTTGCACGGTTTGTGGCTGTTAAGCACAACCCCCATCCTGTGGACGTCGGGCCCCTCATACCAACCCTATGGAGGTCGTTCTGACCATTTGAGCGAACAATTGGCACATTTGGCTCTGCTTGAGAGGTTCATTTTGCCAGGGCGTTCTGGCCAGTAGCTCCTCCTAACTCCTTCTTGCACCAAAAGGCGGAGGAGCGGTTCCGTTGACTGCTGGGTTTGCCCTCTACGGCACTGCCTCCACGTCTCCTGATTACTGGCCTTCTCTGGTAGCGCCTCCAGATCTCTGGAACACTCTGACAGACACAGCAAACCTTCTGCCACAGCTCCATTGGATGTGCCATCCTGAATGAGCTGCACTTACCCTAGCCAACTTAGGTGGGTTGTAAGGACTCCGTTCTCACTGCTGACACTGAGAGTGAAAGCACCTTCCAGCATTCAAAAGTGACCAAAACATCAGCCCGAGAAGCATAGAACTGAGAAGTGTCTATGGTTCAACCACCGCAGAACCACACCTCTTATTGGGGTCTTGTAAATTCCTATAATTTCAACCTGTTGTCTATTCCAGTGCACAACAGCATGTGCACATTATTGTCCAATCTAGGTGTTGCTTGACTCCTAAGTGGACGTTGGATTTCACAGGAAGTTGTGAAATATGGATGTGGACTTAGTTTACATTGTAGTTGTTTAAGTATTCCCTTTATTTCTTGAGCAGCTTGATATTATTCAGCCGACCAAATATTTTCTTAACTAATTTTCTATAGAAACTGCATAGTTGGTAAAGGGCGTTGTAAGTAAGGCATTTCACAAGGTAAGGTCACAACCTGTGTATTCGACGCAAATGTGACAGCTATATTAACAGTGTAAATATAACACTATCATGACCCACAATGAAGCATTATGACAATGGTTACTGGACCGTGTTCGGTAAAGTGTTATGACGCTGGGTTTCAAGAAAAGTGTTGACCGAAATGTTTACTCTGGAACTATTGTCTTGACACCATAGAACAAACAGGGTTGATACTTCATTGACTCATAGACCCATTTCAGCTTTTCATATTTACATTAATAAAAAAAATGTAAACTTAAATGAGAGTACTGCTGCTGTTGAGGCCAGTACAAAACATTCTCACTTTAATCCATTATCTTCTCTTTCCTCATCCAGTCTCAAAAGGTTGTTTCTCAAAAGCAGGACCTGCAAGACCATAGTCAGTCACACTTACACAATTAGTTTCAACAAGCGGAAGTTAAGATTAATACATTGTTTCATATCAATCCTAAAATAAACTCAGAACATCGGACATGGATTGGAGGCCATTCTCTATGTTGAAACAGAACTGCATAAATAAGATGGTTCTCCCACTTTCATTTTACTCATCTTTCCCCTCACATGTCTGCATTYACACCTTGAGAGAAACAAAAATCCCTATTGATTATTGCCTTAATCTGTTATAAAATGGCCCCTGGTCCCTGTCATACAGTAACATATAACTGGGTCGTTTCACCAAATGACTGCCTTTTGTATCCTTTTGATAGTTGAAGTAGAAATGATGTTCCAATATTGAATTTTAAAAGCCTGCTATTCATTGAAGTGCCCTTTAATATAGACCACATGGAGAATTCAATAAATCACATGTTTTATATGAATAGACTTCCTAAAGTGCAAAAATTCGGCATTAACATGTCCCTCCATGAACTCTCGGTTTCCTCCAGGAAGATTTTAACCCACTTAAGCTCAACATTTCTCCATCATTGTAAAGCCCTAGTTATTTAGTTGCTTTGGCAGTCATTTCTGAAGATTGTAATTAATTTCAAGAGAAAAAAAAGTCCCTTCATTTTAAGGTTAACTCTGTTACGTAAACTGAACTTTCGATTTAAAATGGTGAAACTATAATAATAACCTAAATACACTAATATCTAATAGTCAAATCACAGTGTAAAAGCAGATGAGCTGGTTCTGGTGTTTTGTGGTGGGAAACTGAGTGGGTCGAGCATAACACGTCAACCCTGTTACCCCATATATAGACAGGCTAGAAATGTTTTAACTTGTATTTTATTAAAGCTTGCATTCAATGGCCCCTCCTGGTTGTACACAACAGGCTCCCATTCCCTCCATCACAATGGGATTTATGGCTTATTTATGATCACCAACCCTATTACTTTATTTCAAACTTAATATAGTTGCTTTTTTATTTAACCTCTTGAGATGGAAAAGTGTTTTTAATGAAGTTGAACATGTGCACTTTGAGAGAATGTTACCAGCTGAATTCTAAAAAGGCACTGAATTGGTGGAACGACCGAACTATGTATACATTTTAATTCATTTGTATCTTTAAAAAGTGAAGACATGTTTTGGTTTTCCAAACCAGAGATGGTGTTAGGACTCAGCATACACACCTACATTCATTCATATACTCTCACAAATCTGCACATACAAGAAAATAATAAGTCACCGTAACAATACAAAAAACATTTCGAAAATAATTCTGAAAAACAAACAAAATGTTGAATTCTGTAAGTAGTTTGAAGAGATACAATCCAAACCTGCATTTCTGTGCAAAGTTAGGTGATAAGTGGATTTCTATAGACAGAACACACCCTGTTGGTGTGGAGTCATAGCAAAGACGGCTTGTTATGCTGGTGTATCAAGACTCAGATCTTACTCGCTGGGATATCTCAGAACGACATGACTATCGGTTAGACTGGACGAGTCACTGACTAACTCATTTCCTATCAACTTTTAACTAAAACTGTGAAGTGTCCTTAAAAAGTGGTAACAAACATTGGTAATAAACATCAGTTAGTTCAACAGCTGTATTAAAATCTTGTCTCACTGAGTTAACATCAATAATGTCTAAAGGACTACAGTACAGTAACCTACTGGCTGGATTTAAGACAGTAGTTGTAGTTTGCTCTCCAAGCCTGCAGATGGCACCCTTGTGTTTGGATGCCAGTTGACTGAGGAAGTT